>NC_084554.2:22672500-22922500 GCF_033978685.3 Nerophis lumbriciformis | reverse complement strand
ATCCCAAACCATAGACATGGTGTCGTTAGTCAGTCACCGAGCGAGCTCGCTTGTTAGCCACGACTACAGCACCGGCAACAACACACTCCTGTTGTTGTTATGCTCCGCTCGCGGCGGTTTGATGAGGTCATCAAGCGTCGCCAGTAAACCTCTCATGCTGCAGTCGTGCTGCGACTCCTGTGTTGTGTCTGGGAGAGGGGAGAGGAGAAGGGCTGCTGACTGGGAGACGCAACTGCTCTGTGTACCGCTCCGTACAGCGGCGTTTTAAAAAGTCATTAATTTTACTTTTTGAAACTAATACCGACAATTTCCGATATTACATTTTAAAGCATTTATCGACTGATAATATCGGACATCTCTAGAAGTAACTGTACTGTACATACTGTACATACATACATACATACATACATGCAAACATACACACACATATATATATATATATACATACATACATTTACCCTACATACACATATACATACACACATTACAAAATAAAAATAATACAAAAATAAAAACTAATAATAAAAACAATAAAATAAATGGAAAAATTATTACAAATAAATAGATAAAATAATAAATATATATGTATGTAATGTGTGTATACATGTGTGTGTATATACATGTGTGTATATGTGCATATGTGAATGTGTATATGTATATATACACGTGTGTGTGTGTGCGTGTGTGTGTGTTTGTGTGTGTGTGTGTGTGTATATGCGTGTGTGTAAAAAAAGTGTATATACATGTGTGTGTATATGTGTATGTACTGTATACACTTGTGTGTATACGTGTATGTGTGTGTATACAGTATATGTATGGATTGAGTTTGAGTTAATTTCGAACATGCAAGCATACAACACGATACATCACAATTTCCAGTTTCTCTTTTCAACATGTTCGAAAAGGTGTAGGAAGAAGCAGAGCTTATTTAATCCTACCCCTTTTCTTTTACATAACAGTTGCTAAAACTTTTGTTCACTTCCTGTTCTCAATTTATTCACAATATACTCCATAAGTAATCACAATAAAAAATAAATAAATAATACTCGGTGAAGTAAGTTACATTTCATATAGTGAGATGAGTAAGATTATTTTGAAAATGAATGGATGGATGAAATTAATTCAGAATGGTTATCATGGTTCTTCTTCTTTGTACTTTGTAAACACTTTAAGTTTGAAGAGTTTCTTGAAGTGGATCATATAGGTACATTGTTTGATTTCTTTGCTTAATCCATTCCATAATTTAATTCCACATACTGATATACTGAAGGTCTTAAGTGTTGTACGTGCTTACAAATGTTTTTAAATTAAATTTTTCTCTAAGATTATATTTCTCCTTGTATGTATGTATATATACACCCACACACACATTATAGTGTCTTCAAACTGTGCCGTTTTTTGTTTTTTTTAAACTCAAATAGGGACTTTTGTTGAGGCTAAAACCAATGAATTATGTTTACATTGATTGTTAAGGGAAACTCTGCTTCATCATACAAACTTCTAGGTTGGCGAACCATGTTGAAGAACCAATTAAGTTTGTAGATCAAGGTTCCACTGTATTGGCATACAGACGCCCTGCTGCTCAATCAAAAATGCATTATCAAAGGTTTTTGCCATGACATTTTTTGTTGTTTGATACCAAATAGTTGTTTTTTGTGTAGGTTTGCCATTTGAGGATCAAATTTAAACATTGACAATTTAAAAAATTTTTAAACGTTTAAAAAATGTTATCAGATAAATTGTATCAAATCTTCATTAAACACTGTCAGAATGGCTTGAAAATTCCATACAAAAAAATGATAACATCTATCTTGGTATTTATAATAATGCATAAACAAATATATAAAACAGATCATTTAAGATACTGGGGCTAAATTGAAATTGTGTCATGTAACAGGTCCAAACGTTAAATAGGGCTGCGTGTTCCCTGCAGATGGCAGTGTTTCCTCATTTATATCACTGTGTGTCTCCAAAAGTAGGCTGAGCACCCATTTAGTGTCTCTTAAGACTCACCATTACGGTAATATATGTAGTTTGACCCATGCAAAGGAATCATTTAGGAGTCGTGTGATGCAGTTTTTGCTATCCATTCTTAGCGCAAAGATTCATATTGGCCGCATGAAATGTTTTTTTGTTACGTGGTGGTTACTTTGGAGTTTATATTTTAAAATGTGGAGAAAAAAAAGCTCCAAAAAGAAAGTGATTGAGTGGCAGTGCCTTGTCAGCAGACAGTCTGCCATCTGGCTTACATTTCCTCCTGTTGGATCCACGTGGGAACAAACAGAGCGAAAGACAAAAATCTGCGGGGTTGAGGCGAAAATCTGTTTTTCACTATTTAGCCTGTCAATGTCACATTGATGATTTCAGTGTGGCACACCGTTTGGTGTGTTTGGGTTTCTTGTGCCACTTTTCAAGGGACTTAGAGTGGTAGTGAAGAGAAAGAAGAAGTAATCCATTACCACAAGGTCATATACGTTTTCACCAGGTCTCTTTCTTTCAGTGTGGCTGAGCCCTGGATTAATGAAAGTGAGACATTGTGGAAATGAATTCCCTTCCTGCAATGACTAGCTATGTTGCAGAGTGACAAGCAATGTCTTCAATCAGTCATGGTAATGACGCCACGGTGAAACCAAGGTTTCCATATGCCCATGTCCTTACCTATCATGATGAAGAAGAGTGATTCGGAATCATGTTGATGGAAAATCTTCCCATTAAAAGGGCAGTCTGGCTCTGATCCATCAGCGCTTTAATCACCGCCAAGACTCATATTGATTCATTCAGAAAGTGCTTTGATGAGAAAATATGAACATATTATGTAATGAGCATTTGTCAGCGTCTTAATGAATCTTATTTATGGGAAAAGGGTCTGCGGATAATTTCTTACCATCTAAGTCCCCTTTAAAATCAAAGATGGATCTTGGGAATCCTGGGTCGTGTGGAAATCCAGTTCAAATCATTCACACGAGTCATTTATGCTATCAAAAAATATGCTTATGTCAACATATTTTATGAACACACTCTGTTTTCATCGGAACGCCCAACTCCTGTGAGTCAGCTAAGGCCAAATGTGATCGCACAAATTACATTTTTACAGTGACATGCGGTTAGGTTTATAGCTGGTGAGAGGCACTGACTCCTTTGGAGTTTTTTTCTTTAACTTTCAATTATTGCATACTAATCAGTGTTGATACGGGTTGGTCATTAGGAGGATAACTCGAAAAACAAGAAAATAATGTCATATTATGTGGAGGGCGATGGGGATACAGTTGTGGGATATAACGAGAGAAGAAGAGTGTATCAACGGAGTGAAAAACGTTAATCTTTCATGCACAGCACGCTCAAAGCCTCCAGTGTCTTTCATAAATAATAAACATTCTACAGTGTTGGCCCTGAAAATGACTGTTTGATACCGGTATATGGCTTAAAACCTAGGAACTCTTGCTCCTCACGCTCCTCGAACACTGCCCTCAACTCAGAGTCTGAGTCGAGGTACATCAAGTCGTCTTCGTTGTTGTCGTAGTCGTTGTCGTCATTCTTCCGCTGGCTTCTCTCCCTTGCCGTGGCGCCGTCTCGTCAAGCCACTTGGCAGTCCTCCTCCGACGTCATGTGACTCACTGAAATCATGTGACTCAAGACTTGAGGAAAAAGGTAAGACGCGTCGGTAGCTTGGTAAGCCTTGCGCTGTAAATGCGTGCATTTTTCCTCATTTGATAACTTTTTAATAACTCACGTGAGGTATTGCCTCTGTTTGACAATATAAAATCAGGTGTACATTTGCATGTATGTCGGAACTTTTACCGCGAGTCTATTCTACCCGTAGATAAGGTGCACCTCCCACTTTTCATATTTACAAACACAAAAAAAGTGTGCCTTATACGCACAACTTTACGATACTTAGTTCTTGAATAGAAAAGTTAATATACAATGCATCCATAAAGTATAAATTACCTATCTTTGAGCAGTTTTGCCCATTCCTCTTTGGTCACTTCTCTTTGCAGCACCTCTCAAGCTTTATCATGTTGGATGAGAAGCGATGGTTTTAATACAGGAAGTCTCTGTACTAGGGCTGGGCGATATGGCCTTTTATTAATATCTCGATATTTTTAGGCCATGTCACGATACACGATATATATCTCGATATTTTGCCTTAGCCTTGAATTAACACTTGATGCATATAATCACAGCAGTATTATGATTCTATGTGTCTACATTAAAACATTCTTGTTCATACTGCATTAATATATGCTAATTTTAAACTTTCATGCAGAGAGGGAAATCACAACTAAGTAAATTTACCAAAACTGTATTTATTAAACAGTTATTAAGCAGTGGCACATTCAAGTAATTTCCAAAACAGAAAGTGCAAGATTGTCAGAGACATTTTAAAACAAGCTATTAGTGCACTTTTGTGCATGATGTCACAAAGATGACATATTAAAACAACACTAAATTAAAGTGCACTTTTTGTACAGAACGCAACTACAATATTTTAAAACTAATAAAGTGCACTTTTGTGCATGATGCCACACAAGATATTTCAAAAAGTGTAAAATAAAAATTAGCTGCATAATAGGAAGTCAAATATTGTATGTCCTTCGCTGTGTGGGAGGTTACTGCGGACGTTATCGCCTGTTTTTGACTATTTTTTTCATACGGTGTTGATGTGGAAATGGAAGACGCTAGGCTGATTTGGGTCAGTGCTGGTTGTGTCGGCATTTTGTTGGGTGTGGCACCGGCTGAGATGTTGACATGCGGAGTTTCAAGCACTCCTTATTCTCTAGCGGGTGACTTTTCAAATGATGCTACAAATTAGTAGTGCTGCTACTTTTTGTAGCAACGTTTTTGCCGCATACTTGACATATTACGGTTGTCTGTTCGACATCTTCCCGCTTGAAGCCAAACCACCGCCAGATGATGGACCCCGTGCTGTTTTTCTTGGGTATTCATTCTTCTTCCTCCACTTGTTACCAGATTCGCACCTTCTCCCTCTCGTATTACCACTCGCTAACTTTACCCATTCCGCTACCTCTCTGCTCGGCGAGAGCGTATCACGTTGCACGCGCGACAGTATGTGACGTATTTAACAAGGTGCGCTTGTTTTATCTCTCTGTGAGAAGGAGAGACAAGAAAGAGTGAGAAAAGCCTCTAGTCTAATGCCCGCAGCTTAAAGAAACTACGTGTGAACGTATACTCGAATACTCACGATATAGTCATTTTCTACATCGCGCAGAGACAAACCCGCGATATATCGAGTATATTTGATATATCGCCCATCCCTACTCTGTACATTGCTGAATACGCCTTTTCCTCTATCCTGGCTAGTCTTCCAGTTCCTGCCGCTGAAAAACATCCCCACAGCATGATGTTGCCACCACCATTCTTCACTGTAAGCATTGTTTTTGGCCAGGTGATGAGCAGTGCCTGGTTTCCTCCAATCATGACGCCTTGCATTAATGCCAAAGTGTTCCTTCCTGACTTGACTAAGATGAATGCAGCAATATACAGTCATCCTGGATGAAAACCAACACTTCCCATTCAATCTGATAGAGCTTGAGAGGTATTGCAAAGAGGAGGAATGGGCGAAACTGTCCAAAGATAGGTGTGCCAAGCTTTGCATCGTATTCAAAAAGACTTGAGGCTGTAATTGCTGCCAAAGGTGCATCAACAAAGTATTGACCAAAGGCTGGGAATACTTATGTACGTGTGATTTTTTTTTAATTTTATTTTTTTAGTTTTTTGGTTTAAATAAATCTGCACATTTAAAGAAAAAAAAACCTTTCACGTTTTCGTTATGGGGTATTGTCTGTGGAATTTTAAGGACAAAAATGAATTTATTCCATTTTGGAATACATAACATAACATAACAAAATGTGGAAAAAGTGAAGCGCTGTGAATACTTTCCAAATTCACTGTATTGAAGCAAATTTCCATAAGACACAATGTAAACATGAGCAAATGGTTCCAGTCTCAAAAGTCCAAATATTAGTAAAAGTTTGTACTCTGTGTATAGGATGTAAAGCACTGAACAGTACTGTATACCAAACAACCATTACAGGGTGTGATGGATCAACTTTATTTTTGATAACAAAATCAAAACAACTTGGAGCTGAACTGTCCTCACATTGTCATGCTACCTTGATGACACACACATGCACATACACACTCTGTCACTAACCCTGTGATCCATTCACAGTCGGAAATCACAAAAGTCTTTTACTTTTACAGACCGGTCACAACAATGAGTGTCAACAACGCTGTGGATCGTTTAATTGCTTTTTTTGTACTCATATTGAGCTGGCAAAACTACAAATGTGCTTTTAAAAGGTTAAAATACACTTAAAAATCACACAAAGTAACACACTACCTAACAACAGCACTGCTTTGCTGACTAAATGAGAACCACATGCCGCTCACAATGGATGTGCTGCCGGACACAAAATGCCTGGGCTGCAAGGCACAAAGTAAGATTGTAAGGTTCGTACACCAAAACATTTTTTTTTGTACAACCAGTGGTTCATGAATTAAGGTTACACTCTTTATTGTACATGTCCTAGTTATTTTTATTTTGTTTTTAAAGTCTTGCAGCTGATTTGCCTCTGTAGAACGACAGCAACAAGCACCTACCAGCTAATCTACAGCGAGCCCGAGTACTGTGCGCCATATGACATTTTTCTGCAGTTTATTGTCCCAACTTTCAAGAATAATGATGGCAAATTGACCCATTCAAGTATTACACAGGCTGTAGAAAGTCATGGTGTATGAAATGTTTTTCTGTAGATATTATATTGGTTACAAACCGGTACGCACCAGCCCACCCAGTTAATGAGAGGATTGTGCATTAACAGTGTAGGCATCACTTACACTGTCTAACCTGAATTTGAGCGATTTTTACTGTAGAAAATGTTAAAGGATTGGAATCATATAAAAACAATTGCGTTGTTTTTATGGCCTATTAAACAATTGTTTAATAGGCCAATATACATTTTTATTTTATATCTGCAATATTTGTTTTTTATTTTTCACTCTGACTGTTAATTTTTACTTAAAAGTTAATTTTAATTTTGGTGTTGTCAAAACCTTTTTCTTAAGTCTATCCATGTTCTCCCTACTTTTCCGGTCTTTGCGCTACTCCTGTCTTTGCCCCAAGGGTTGTTCAGTCAGAATTTGGAGTTGGGACAGGATTTCCCCCCCACATTGGAGAAAGCTTGAACATACTTTTGACCACCCACTTTCTCCTACACCTAATTTGGTTATGTCAAGAACATTGTGTCAGCTGGAAGAACGAACGTCTGGTGGTTTTCTGCCCCTGTGACATTTCCTCATGTGACCATGTGTCTTTACTTTTCTTTCACAAATATTCAATATTTAATCGAGGCGAACCACTGAGGTAAAATAAATGCCTTCTAGGACACTAGTTGACATTGCATGTTTTCACATTACAAAGCAATTTTTCCATTGGAAATGTTTAGAGTTCAAATCTCCAATTGGGGTTTGCATGTTCTCCCCATGTGTGTATATTTTCTCCAGGTACTCTGGCTTCCAGCCACATTCCTAAAACATGCATTTTAGGTTTATTAGAAACTTATCCGGTGTCAATGTGAGTGTGAAAAGTTGTCTTTGTGTATACCACAATTGGCTGGCAACCTTGCCAAATGATAGAGAAGAATAATGGATGGATGAATGGAAATACTCACAGAGTCAAACTAACACCTTATAAAAACTTATTATAACAGACATTTTTGAGTAACATTCGTAAATGTCAAAAGTGTAAAATTGCGTTAAGCACCGTGACCCTATGCTTACTTAACGTTAGGATTGCCCGATACAGATGACAATCATATTAGTGGCTGCTGTTAAGCTTTAAATACTATCGTTATATCATGATAATACATTTTGACAACACATTCTAGCTGTGTCGCGCAAAATTGACAGCAACAAACGAACGACCGCGTCCTCATAGCAATGTAGCGAGCGTCCTTGCAGGCAAATGTTCCTCCATAGTGCAAATCCATTTCTAAGTCATCAAACCTGACCACCATTCCGGCAAATAACGTTTCTGACAAACATCATCACTGGAGGATGAGTATGGCTAAACATGCTACGTGACACACAGTTGCTGATTAAACATGTTAT
The DNA here is from genome assembly GCF_033978685.3 of Nerophis lumbriciformis. NCBI lineage: Eukaryota > Metazoa > Chordata > Actinopteri > Syngnathiformes > Syngnathidae > Nerophis > Nerophis lumbriciformis. Next base: position 22,914,367 of record NC_084554.2, on the reverse strand, counting down.
AATTCCATGAGTGTTTCAGCAGCACAGGCGCGTATGCGCGCTTTAAACTCTTAAAAAAAAAAAAAAAAAAAAAAAAGATTAATTAAGTTCCCAGGACATATGTAATTGCAGGCTGTCATTGTACAGCATGTCCAGTATATGAAAATAAACATAATAACAGAGGTGTATTGCCAACAAGTCAGCTGTGACTGCTTTTCCAGGCTTCTGATTGGGCAAAAAGTGCATGCCATCAGGTGTATGTGTTTGTGTGTAGACAGAGACAGTTTTGAAACTTCATTGTGTGGATGAAGATCGTTTTAACCCCGGTTATGCATTTTTGAAACTATCTGTGTTCGTGTGGACATGGCCTGAGTTCAATAGTGCTCAGGAGCAGGTTTTCATGTCCCGGTAAATTGCTGCATTCATCTTTCACTCTATCCTGACTAGTCTATGAGTGGCTGCCACCACTATTCTCTAAACTTGACACCTGGCATTCATCAGATCAGAACATTTTGTTTCTCATGGTCTGACAAGCGTTAGAAAATGGATGGATGGATGGTTTGAGAGTCCTACAGGTGCATTTTGGCAAAATCCAGACAGGCTGCCAAGTGCTTTTACGAAATATGGCCACTCTACGATACAGGCTTTATTGGTGGATTTCTGCAGAAATGGTTCTCCTTCTGGAAGGTTATCCTCTCTCCACAGAGAAATGTTGTAGCTCTGACAGAGTGACAATCGGGTTTTTGTCACCTCCCTGAATGAATACATATATATACAATTGTACACAGTAAATGTTGTTATTCATCATGAAAAAGCAAGGACAAAAATAAGACTTGTCTCTCAATGAAAGGAAAACCTTCATCATAAAGTCAAAGCATCAGCATGGTGCTGATTGTGGCAGTCATGTCCTTGTCAAATCAGTTAGTGCAAACATACGTGTTTGTGCGCACACGCCTTACATTCTTATATAAGAAACACAAAGAGTGTCACAATTATCCTTGAAAAATGAATCTCCTTCATACCCGCCGGGCTTAGACAGACACCGGCTCACATTGACTGGTCGACATTGACATCTGTACTGTCTACCTGTCTAAAAAAAAAAAAAAAGTTAAATCTTGCCCATGAGCATTTTCTATATTCATCATTTCCTATCGTCTCCTTCTCTTTGCTTGGTATCTGATATCCTCACAGCTCCTCCCATCACTCATTTAGGTTCCTTAATGTTTTTTTTAAACAGCGCCTGTGGTCCTAATGGCTTTTAGTCTTTTGTAGCCTAATCGGAACATTGTGCTCTTCTGTCCAATCATGCATTCCACAGATGTCTTGTATCCATCCTATCATCAAACATGCAGGAGAGGTCATATTGATTTATTGCTTTACATTTTTTAAACACAGTGGTAAACTTTGTTTTTGTTAGTAATCCATTCCAAAAACTTAAACAAAAAACCATATCTATGCTGACGCACGTGACATAAATAACCACAGGAGAAGCGGCTCAGCAAAGAATAACATGTCTACATTTTACAATTGGGTGTAAACTCATAAAGCAATATTTTATTTCAGAGACGAGGCATAGAAGGACCGGAATATGTGTCCAAAATACACAATTATTTGGAAAGCTTTGCGCTCAACAGGCTTGCTATCACTTCAGGCTTGTCTCCTTTTTCATATCCACTGAGTTGAGCTGAATAGAGTTTCATGTTCATGTTTGTGTAACTCGTCATATGCACTGCTCCACCTTTGACTTGCTGCTTTCAGTGTGAAAATCATCTGATTTTAAGGACAATTCACCCAAAGAGCTAACGTTAGCCGAAGCTCCTTTTGTAATGCCTTGTCTCGGCGTGTTTGACAGTGTGAGTCAAACACGAAGGCTGACCTCCTCACTGCATGGAGCTCTTAATCTTTTCTCAGGACACCGGACCACTCTTTTGTGATATACTTTGGCTGTGAGCTCTTCACAATTCAAACAAATCTTGATCTTTGAACTTGGAATTAATTGCGGAAAATTTGACAACATCACTTATCGTGTGTGAGATGTAGCCAACACACTGTCATAAACATAAGCAAATGATCACAATTCATTAGGTAAATACTCTGGGGGGGTTTCTCTCCTACTTCAAAAAATATTAATTTTTTGCTGCTTCGGAGTACCAACTGTAGTTTGTGTTGAGGTAAACTCACTGATGTAAATTTTTCACTTTTTTAAAAATAAGTGTGGTGCAAGTTGCTTCCAAAATGTAATATCCTCCTAAGAACCAGCGTCCTCTGCCGTGGACATTTGTGTTTTGCATAACTGTACTATTTTTTTCTCGAATGTGTAATTAAAAAATGTCCACAATAGAGAACGCTAGCTCTCAGGAGGAAATTCTGTTTGAACCTCAAGTGTAAGACAACCCTTAATAAAAGATGACTGCACTTTGTAATACCTTTTGTAATTAACATTTTTAAACCACGTTTTTAATAATTTCAATCATTGCACTAAATAATATCATATTTCTTAGTTACTCAACAGTATTGGTGGCTTCTTAAAATTGGCATCGTAACTCCTCCTCTGTTTGCTGTTAACTTAGTCAGCCACTTTCTTGTTCAAGCCGGTCTCTATGTTGCAGCTACATCTCTCCAGTTGTGTACCGTAAGTGACAAGAAGAAAAACCCTAACTCGCTCGTTCGGTGTTACCTTTTGGTCTGCATGTATGACAAGTCTGTGGACCACAAATATAAGACGAGGATTCAAATAACTTTATTGTCATACCAGCACACATAAACCACATGAGACGGCACAAAATTTAGTACCTGAGGTCCCAGAGTTAGCCCAATGAGTACCACAACAATGGTAGTATATAGATAATAATATACCGTATTTTTCGGAGTATAAGTCGCACCGGCCGAAAATGCATAATAAAGAAGGAAAAAAACATATATAAGACGCACTCGAGTATAAGTCGCATTTTTGGGGGAAATTTACTTGATAAAACCCAACATCAAGAATAGACTTTTGAAAGGCAATTTAAAATAAATAAAGATTAGTGAACAACAGGCTGAATAAGTGTACGTTATATGACGCATAAATAGCCAACTGGGAACGTGCCTGGTATGTTAACGTAACATATTATGGTAAGTGTCATTCAAATAACTATAACATATAGAACATGCTATACGTTTACCAAACAATCTGTCACTCCTAATCGCTAAATCCGATGAAATCTTATACGTCTAGTCTCTTGCGTGAATGAGCTAAATAATATTATTTGATATTTTACGGTAATGTGTTAATAATTTCACACATAAGTCGCTCCTGAGTATAAGTCGCACCCCCGGCCAAACTATGAAAAAAACTGTGACTTATAGTCCGAAAAATACGGTACATAGAATAGGATATATAATACAAATTGAATAGGATATAATTAAAAATACAACTGTCAGAGTAAGTGCGAAGTGGCGAGGGATGACTATACTGTAATAAAATAACTTTAAATTCCGGACTATAAGCAGCGTCTTTTTTCCTATGCTTTGAACCCTGCTAGCAGCTAATTTCTGGATTTTTCTTCACTTTTTTGATTGATTTAGAAGTTCGACATCTTACAGAATTTAATCCATGTAATGCTTTAAAAAAGCAAATGGATGGCACAAAAAGCCAAAAGGCTTGTTTCCATTGTGGTCCATTACATATTCATCACATTTGATACATTCGATAATAAAAGATATATAACCTGTAACATTTATATAAAAAAATACGTTAAAAAAAAAAGGGAAAATTATGTACATATACACAGTATACATGTCAGGTGATTTGAATAACAATTTATACAAAAAAACGGGGGCGGAGTGGTATATAAACTATAATATGTACATGACACTATGTACATGACTATGCACATGTTGACTCCAACAGTGTGCAAAACAGAATGAGAAAATATACATACACTATAACCACATGTAAACCTGTTTGATGCTTCGGAAAGTTGCTGGGGATCAATTTTGGTTCAGATCAGGTAGAGGTTGAGCTGAGCCATGATTTTATGGCAGTTTTAAAATTTAGTAGGAAAGTTTGAATTTTAAGGTCTGTTGGTAGTGCATTACACTGTGTGGTGGCAAAATAGTAGAATGCATTTTTTCCCATGAGAGTCTTGAATTTGGGGGGGGGGGGGACGAGGTCTGAGGAACTCCCTCTCGTGAAGTACCTGTGAGCATCACTTACTCTGGTGAAATAGTTCGACAGGAACTTGGGGACAGTTTCTCTGAGTATTTTGAATACCAGGCAAATTGCAATTTGGTGTACCGGTACTCTTTCCTCAACTCTAAGGCATCCCAATTTGGTAAAGTGGGCTTGAGTTAGGTGAGTCCTGTATGGGAGGTTGAGCAGGAGTCTCAGCAGCTTGTTTTGGGAAGTTTGCAGTTTGGTTTTTGTGGCTTGGGGATACTGGTGAACCATGAGGTGCAGGCGTAGTCAAAATTGCACTGTATGAGGGCACCGGCAAGGGTCTTAAGTGTATACCTGTTGATAAACACAGAAATCCTGCCCAAAAATCTAGTTTCATTATTTATTATTATTATTATTGATCTTGGTGATTGCTTTTAATGCCTTTTTTTCACCTGAGAGAGTGTTGTCCAATAGACAACGTAGGTAAATTACCTTGTCTTTGCTGGTGATTATGGTATCACCTGCTTTAATCGTAAAAGCCCGGGGATTTACTTAGGTTGTGTTTTACCCAGGTGTAGTGACAGTTTGTTATCGGAAAGCCAGAGACAGAGATTACTTAGTTCAGTGTTGAGTGCACTTTCAACCTCCAATTTGTCCCTGTCCGAGGCCAGGATCGCAGAATGTAGCAACCATTGAGGCAATCGTGACAGCTGCGTCTCTGAGAAATCTGGTGGGAATTTTATCATGTCCTGTGGCTTTGTTTGGCTGCAGCGAGCTGAGTTTCTTTAACACATCATCAGTTTTAACTTCGACAAACTTGAAGTCATCCTTCCGTACCCCTTAGTTTTTGTAAAAGTCTTGGAGTGCTGTTTAACGTAGAGGCCTGAATGTGAGGGCAATTTGCTTACCAACGTGGAAGCGATGGTTGTCACTGACAGCCATATGCAAATAGTTTAAAAAAAACAAACAAAAGCAAAGGCACTGAAAATGTGTGGTATTGTTTGTGCTCTGGAGCCATCTTTTGGACGAGTTCCCTCACCGCAGGTGCTGCGGGGTGACAGTCTACAATATTTCCATCTGTTTGGTGCTTTCAACCGCATGTAAAAGTGCCGTTCCATCTTCCATTTGTCCAAAGCGTTTCTACTCAAATGGATTCTTCATTCATCACTCTAAGCAATGTTTGTAAGTTTTACAGTATAACTAAAACTATTCATACATACTAAACCGTTTCATATGTGATGTCTGTAGGAGTGTTGTCATGTATATTTTGTACATGCTATCGTAATGTAATCAAGCTAGCGTCATTAGCATTAGCTAACATGCTAACATTTATGAGTGTCTGTTATATATTTATTGTTAACTTACAATGGCATTATTTTTGTATTGTTTCAGTTTCACAAATTCCTCACTAATTTCACCAAAACATCACCGCGGAGTTATTGAGTCTGTTGAGCTGATTAGAGAGCTAACTTCTGTGGCTAGTGGGTTCATGACGATGACTTCTGTTTTGTTTAATCAACCATTTTACTGCCATGTCACAGACACAGGAAGAAAATGAGGTATAAAAATAAACATTTACAAATTCTTTCTGTATAAATAACTAATTTATCTACGGATATATCTGTGACTTACTTAGTGATATAGAAACAGATATTTTTTCTTCAAAAATGTCGTGGGTGCGGTTTATATAAAGGTGCGCTCTATAGTCCGGAAAATACGGTACCTGCTTGTTTCATATTACTTTCAACACGAGTAACTTTGCAATGAGCCATTTAAAAAAACAGTGAACGATAAGCACATTAAATCATGCAATAATCTGGTTTCATCCTTACATTTTTCATCCTTGACTCATTGTTGTTGACCAATATAATAGAATCAAACCCATCAGCACGTTGTCTTTTCCTGATTAATTCTCGACACATGCGTCATACAGCAATGAAAACCAAAATCAGAAAAATGTCACCAGTGTTTTTGTATTTTAAACAAAGGAGCTAATTTTTCCTCTTAATGACAATGAACATAAAACAGTGGGTCACAATATATTAATCTTATTGAGGACAATCCCCAACCAGCCATTACTCTCATCCAGCACAGCTGGCACTTAAGGGCAACTGCCCTTTTTTTGGAATTTTGACTATTGATCACAATCCTTATGAGAGACAAGAAGACAAAAGTTGGTTTTTTTCCCGCATTGTAACATATAGTAATCGGCTCGTTCCTGGTGGTTAGCAATGCAGCTAATGGGAACAATCCATTGTACCTCTAAATCATTTTAAAAATGCATTCAAAAACCGTCAACAATACTTAATTTACATTCCGAAACCTGCAAGCTCTAGCAACGTTGTTATTGTAAGAGCGAACACCAAGGAAGTATTTTTCCAGCTTACTAACACATCAGTGTGCTACGGTATTAGCCGTAAAAGCTAACTACGGAAAGAGATGCTAGCTTCTACGTCAGCATGAAACGCGTTTCAGTTTGTAACGCACAGTCAGTACCAATTTGTACTGACTGAAAAACATGAACAATCATATTACAGTATCTGTAAAGTACTAGCCCACATTTCATGTTTTGTTTGTACACAGCTAGCACGGCAGCGTATGTACTGTAGTGTACGGTGCTGTGCTGCATGTATCATGATCAATAGTATAGTGGCTCACTCGATGGACAATAGTCCGTTTGGTCCAGCTGGCCAGGATGTTTCCAGTTGATTTGGGTAAACAATCCATTAATTCGGCTGCAAATCTGGCTCAAAGTTTCAGATTTGCAGCGTGACCATGTCACACTCTCGGCTTCCGTCTGCTCCAACGTTTTAGCCTCTTCTTCGTGCTCGCTTCTACAAGCAGCATTTCATCCCCCGTATATTTTGTTTAAAAAAAGATAAGGTTGTGATTCCTCGTTTGTCCAAACATAGTCATCTTTGTTGTCTATCACCAAGTCTGCCATGAATAGAAAACACTTGCGTTTGATTCCGGGAGTAGGAACAAATTTGTTGCAGGAAGTCGGAAGTGCGGTGCTATGGAAATGGAAATTAAGTGTGCCGAAGAATTGGTTCCGGCTGTGCACAAAATGACCGAAATACAGTAAATATTGTACATGTTACATATTGTTTTGATCGTGTCTGTCATTACATTATATATAGATTTGCAGCGCGTGTATAAAACATAGATGGAGGGATTTGAAGGCTACAAAGGTGACTCCCATTAGCTGCATCTTTCAAGCGTTGTTTATCATCTTTAAAATCCTAAAAAAAAAGACTTTTGTTTTTGTCTCTCATAATGATTGTGAATAGGCAAAATGTCTTTAAGGGCAGAGAGGTTCAGATATTTTTCTCAGGTTATGTGGCATAGATGGTGTAATTATTTTTTGGAAAGTATTGTTCTGCCTATATTTATCTTCTTTACTGGCATTACTTGTTTTCAGTGAGATAATCAAAGACTTTATTAGAGCAGATGGTATTACTTCCCTGGTGAAATATTCTGCGTATTTTTTACCTAGTAACCAAATCCTCTTTGTGTTACCATGTTCCCTCTGAGTAATACTATTGTTAAATTTTCATATTTGGAAGTGATACACTATGTGTCACCATGAGTCAGCCATTATGAAAGCCCTGGGGTAATTTTATTGGGGGCTCTGATTTCTCCTGAGCCAAGCATGGAAGGAGGGCCCCGACACTGATTACAGTACTTGCTCGAGGGCGTTTTAATCTCATATTCAAAACCGAAAGCACAACAAGCTAGTAAAAAAAATTAATGCCCTCAGTTCTGACACTCTTGATTAAAATGAGCTACAAAGGGTCTCTCTTGTACGCTGGCTTTGGTTTACCAAGCTGTTTGTGGGTAAAGTTGTTTGTAACATACATAATGTTCAATTTTCCATTGCTAATGACATTAATGATAGCATAGATGTTTCCACATACTGTACTGTACATGCAAGTTGGAAGTTCACTTGTTCAATATACGTAACTGTGTTCTCACAAGAATGTAAGAAGTTGTTGGAAAAAATAATGCACTGTCACTTCAATGGACACTGTTTCTCAGTTGACCTCCCCCTTCTTAGTTGAAACCAGTTTTTGGAATAATGCATTGGAACCTTGATTTATAGTCCATCCGGAAATTATTCACAGTGTACCATTAGCGGTTGCGTGAGACAGAAGGGAAGAAAAGCAATTAATGATAAACGCAGTATGAAGTATGAGGAGAGAAGGGAGGGAAAACAAGTACATGTCTGGCAGGAGTTGGAAGATTATGCAGCTGGAGGAAGAGAAAGTTTGTCCAAGTTTCTGTGTCACTCTTGTTCTCAAAGGCAGCAGCATCTCATTTACACTGCCCTGGCTCTATTGCTTTGTGTTGATGTTTATGTATGATTGTAGTGAAAGCCTCCAACTTTTTACATGTGCTCGCTAGTTGTAATTGGCATGCACAGAAAGCGGCTAGTCATGTATTTTTCATTCCTTTTTTTTTCTTTTTTCTTTCTTTCCTCTGATCCACTGTATGATACCAAGTTTGGATACGTATGTTTTTTTATCCAAATCTGCATTTACTTAAAAGCTAATCCATTTTTATCCCGCACATTGCTCAAACAGATTGGCAAATGTTGTATCACATTCCTCCAGCATATTTGGAGTTCTCCAGGATCCTGAATTTATTTTTATTTTGAAGCAAAAAAAAAGGATTAGATCGGTTGTGTCTGTGTATCTTCCATAGCAGTGGTTCTCAAATGGTTTGGCTGTGGTACTTATCATCTCTTAATGACAAGCTGCAACTTTTTCCATGCAAATTTCTCAAATAATTTATACTTAACTAAGGGACAGTGCAGTTTGGACTTGTGATAGTGAAAAATAACACTGTGCCACAACACAAACAAGCTTAATGAACATTTTAAGCTTTTATCTACCAAATTAAACAAAATTACTTTATCAATAAGTGCAATGGTTTCATATTTCAGAAGGCCCATAACCAGTTCAAACCAAAATCTAATCAGTTGTTTCTTTTCCCATTTTTTACATTTCCTGATATTTTTATGAAAATCTGCCCATATATTTGATTTACAGCGGTACCTCAACTTACTAGCACATTGCGTTCCACAACTGAGGTCGTAACTCAAAACACGTGTATCTCAAAGCAGTACCCATTTTAAATGTATTGAAATCAATTTACCGGTAAAACTCGTGCTGGCCCTCCCAAGACACCACCTTTATAACATGTAACATGCGTTTTAAAAAGAAAACCAAACTTTTAGACAAATAGTGTTTGGAAAAATAATTACAATATCATGTACTACAAATAACTACAGTTGTTTAATTTAGTAATAGTGTTCACTATTAGGAGACTGGGCTAATACAGTGTCCTTCGAGCTGCTTCTATGTCTACGTTTCCGTCCAGCGGTGCCAAGTCTGCTTATTAGCCGCTTATTATAAACTACCTGTTTTCATAAAGGTGGTTGCTTGTATCTCTCGTGACATCTGGCAACACTGTTTCCATCGGGTAACAGGAGGGACTAGAAAATTGCCGTTTATGATCCACACAGATGTATTTGAGTGACAGACCAGAGGAGTCAGCGCAACATGTATGCCTGTGTACCAAAAGTAGTGCTCGACCTTCCAGTTTGTTGAATCAGGACTCGACAGGACAAATTATAACAGCATTTGCAGCCTCTCAATATATGATTAGATAAATGTTAGCCGTTTGGATGTTTATGGCTGCTGCAGACTCGACGGGGAGGCTGTTAAGTGCTATGACCTTTTTTTAATGCTTCGTTTCTCTGATTTGGTCTTCCGTTTCCCCTCCTCCACACTAACATTCTTAGTTAGTTCCAGTGGTTTGGGGGCAGGATTGTGTCGATCTTTGAGCGGTGCTCAAACGGGAAAGTCAACTTGAGAATAAAAACTTCAAGCATGTGAAATGTCCGCGAGAATGCACAAATATTTTTAAATATCAATTTTTGTCAAAATACCACTTTTTTAACGAATTATCCCCAAAAACGATCTAAACAAAATTTGTTGAACGCTCTCCTGAGCCGCAGGTACTCGCTGATCTTCTGGCCTAAAAACCTCACTGAGTTGCAGGACAGGGAGACAATCAGAGGCACCGAAACAAGCTCACTAGTTAGCATAGTTAGCATCATCAAGCAAGCGCACTTGTCGTCTGCGTTTGCTCTCCGAGCCCCAACCAATTTCTGCTAATCATATTTGGATGATTACAATCTGAACACTGTTAGTCTGAGCCAGTTGTAGTTCCAGAGGATTAATTAGTAGCCAGCGAGAAGGTATACTTTTGATGTGACCGATTGTAGGTCACAACACCGTAAGTTTATATTACCCAAAGGGCCGTGGCAACAGGTTAGAGTTGCCAAATAGGAAACGTTTTTTTGAGTTCTTTGCATGCGCGATAAATTTACATTACTTTTTCAATAATAATAATGTGAATAAATGATCTACTAAAAAAAAAAAAAAAAAAAAAATCTGCGATACATTACATGTGACATGTAAGTGTCAAAAAGACAGCCCAAAGAGGTTGGTAGATGAGAATAAATATAAAGGTAAACTATACCGGAAATGCACCCAATTGCAGGAAATGTAGTCTTGATTTTCTAAATTTTCTTTTGGGGCTTGCGTGGCAACACTACGTACATACAGTTTTCCTAGTTTCTTCTAAGAGTGCTCACATGCCTGAAATTTAAGTTAGTTTTTTGTGTAGACAATGCAGGAAAACAATTTGTTACAATATATTAACTCTTCATTGCCCAAAGAGTTTTTTTATTGTGTAAATGAAGTAGAAACAGCAACGTGTTCTTTATTCTGCACAACCCTGTGACAAATGTTACTTCAACCGAAGGTAAAAAATGCTCGTAACTCAAGGTATGCACACAACTCGAAGCATAACAAAACTGAGACAGCTCATATCTCAAATTACTAGTAAATTAAGGTGCTCAAAAGTTGAGATACCACTGTACTTCAAATATACACACAGCACTCTCTGCAGTTGAGTAAATAAAATAATTGTTACTTCCCATGTTTTCAATTTTAAAGTACCTTGTTTCACGAGATACTGTGTGCATCAAGTAAAAATAATATTGTGGTTAAATTAATATTCAGGAGTAGTTCAGGTAACCTACACTGGAGTCCACATTGGAAAGGAAAGAATGTACCAGTAGTTTTGCTTGCCACAACAAAAACAGCTTCCGGATTAAATGTCACCTTGTCATTTCCCAGAGTAATTGAATGACCGTATCTCTCATTTCTCATTATGACTGTTTGAAGGATCAAAGACACCACAATGCTTGAATGTATTTGTGTGTGTGTGTGTGTGTGTGTGTGTGTGTGTGTGTGTGTGTGTGTGTGTGTGTGTGTGTGTGTGTGTGTGTGTGTGTGTGTGTGTGTGTGTGTGTGTGTGTGTGTGTGTGTGTGCGTGCGCGTGTGGTTTCATTTGTATCATGAAATACTAACATTAACAAACATACAGCTAATGCCCTTTAAAGTCAACTCACTTCTAAATGCTGAGGTGCTGCAATATCTTTTAAAGTGAGTCATACGCTACTAAACTTTATACTCACAGACGTCATCAAAAATTACAATACTGTTTTTTTTTTATTATCTTTCCTCGCCCAGTTTACACACCCTCCCCACAGGTGTCTTGGCCAGATTCTCGCTCTGCGGTAATAACACAAATAATAATTGATAACACATACAACACACACAGAGCCAGCTAGCCTTGCCTTGCCGTTTTCATGCGCATGATTTTGCCATGTGTACGTGTGCTGTCCGGTGTTCTTGGCTTGCTCGCTTGCGTTAAAGCCCTTGCTTTCCCACGTTGTTGATTAGGGTCTCCCACAGGCCTCCCCTTCTCTATCCCCTCTACGCTCTGTAGTTTCCTCTCTCTTTCCCCCCGTTCAGTCTCCTTTTTTTGTCCTCCGTGTTATCCCTCTATCTCTTCCTCTCTGCACCTGTACTCCGTGCTCCAGCCCCAGCTGCTCCCATCTCGGCTCGACACCGTTGGCAAGAGCCCATATTGCACTTGGCATGTCCTCAGAGAACCTGGGGCCATTATTGACGTGCAAGGGCCAGGCAGTCCCCCGCCCAGAGAAGGCTCCTGTGGCCAGGAGGAGCTGAGAGCAGATGGATGAGAAGGATGTCTTTGGGCTTGGGAAGGACCGCCTGCCATTCTGAGAGGAAAATGCTATTTCTTTGGTCTGCTATAATGGAGATTGAGAAAATAAATGTGGAGATAGTTAGATTTGATTAATTTTTTTACAGTCACTTATTAGTAAATAAACAATATCATAGTCTTATTAACACAGAGTTAAGTCGACAACAACCCCTTAAGTCAACAAAAAGTGAATGTTGACCAAGTCACGTCAATATATATAGTCGATTGCATTTGCCGACCAAATATTTTTGAAAAAACCTGTCCATTTATCTCGACAAGTGTTGTTGTGTTAACATTTTCTTTATTGCTAAATCAGGGTACTAGGGGTGTAACGGTACACAAACATTTCGGTTCGGTACGTACCTCGGTTTACAGGTCACAGTTCGGTTAATTTTTGGTACAGTAAGAAAACAACAAAATATAAATTTTTTGGTTATTTATTTACCAAATTTGCAAAATCTTCCACCAAAAATATTTTTCTTAGTGGAAAATTTGATGTGAAGTAATCGGAACCTTGGATAAGTCAATAATTCATAATAACATTGATTTTGATTCAATATTATGTTTTGAGCAATGACAGTTTGAAAGAAAAAAAAAAAGCTTTGTTTTATTAGTTAACATTGCAACTTTTCTAAATTACATTTAACCTTTAAGCTTTTTTATTTCACTTTTGTTATGTCTTTGTTTATTTTAATAGTATTTTTAGAATGTGCTGTGGGCCTTTAAAACATTAGCTGTGGGCCGCAAATGGCCTCCGGGGCACACTTTTGACACCCCTGCTGTAGATAATAAAAAATTAAATCTGATAAATCTATCGATAAAAAGCAGAGCCTGGCGACGCATGCGCGTTTATCATAACTCTCTCGCTCTCTCTGTCTCTGCCCCTCCCTCACGAATGCTGCTGCGCAACGTACATAGAAAATACACGCAACTCTAACTCAAAATGCCGGACATTTGAGGCATTTAAGAAACTCCGCCAAGACAGCCCCGCAAAAGAGGACATGTCCGGTGAAAAGAGGACATATGGTCAGTCTATCGTAGCCCGGTCGCTGCTAGCATGCGTGTGTTGTACCTCGGTGTGCATTGTTTACACAACGTGCGGTATGCTACTTAATATGTCCATGTGGAAACTCGTTCGGTACACCTCCGAACCGAACCGAAACCCCCGTACCGAAACGGTTCAATACAAATACACGTACCGTTACACCCCTACAGGGTACACAAAATGTTCCCCCTTTCGATCAAAGGCAGCAAGCGCCCAAGTATCTTATGATTTATAAGATTCCATCCATCCATCTTTCGGGGGGTGCCGCAGCCTATCTCAGCTGCATTCGGGCGGAAGGCGGGGTACACCCTGGACAAGTCGCCACCTCATCGCAGGGCCAACACAGATAAGACAGACAAAGACAGACAACATTCACACTCACATTCATACACTAGGGCCAATTTAGTGTTGCCAATCAACCAATCCCCAGGTGCGATTTTTTTGGAGGTGGGAGGAAGCCGCAGTACCCTGAGGGAACCCACGCAGATTTATAAGATTGTCTTATAAAATTGTCTTGTGGTCTAAGGTGTCTTAAGAGTGAATCCTGATATTTGGCCCCAAAATGGGCCAAGGCCGACAAACTCTTTATATCTGAGGAACGCAGATACCTCACAAGTCATTACTCCGTGAATTGTGACTTGGTACATAAAGTAGCCAAACAGGAAGTTAAAAAAGCAGTGCAGCTACTTTAATGAGAATGTTCTCACCGCTAGTAGATTATAAAGTCCATGTTCACGCTGTCTTTATGATTTTTTCCAGTCATGTTTTCTTTTAGTTTTTAATTTACCAAGATCACCATAATTCCCTCCTCTCCTATGTTCTCTTCTATATTGCCAGTTTTTCCACTCGCTGCTATGCTGATTTGTTGTTATGAAGCTTCTTCTTGGATTTTGTGAGATTACTAGCTGTGGGTAATAATGGGAATTTTAGTATCGATGAGATATGGAGAGTATCGCTGAAAACATATACCGATATTAAGACTTTTTGACTTGAAACGTCATGATCATTGAATAATGTTGTGTATTTGCCTCTAGTTAGTTGCCCTGCGATGAGCTGGCGACTTGTCCAGGGTGTACCCCTCCTTCCGCCCGAATGCAGCTGGGATAGGCTCCAGCATCCCACGCAACCCCGAGAGGGACAAGTGGTCGAACATGGATGGATAGATAGTTGATTATGCATAGGAAAACACAGAAAAAATATGTTCTGCAAAAAAAAAATATATATATATATATATATATATAACAGCATAAAACTATTTAATACAATGTAATATTGTATAAATTCTTTTTTTTTCTGTGGGAAAAAAGACACTTTTGCAAAATAACAAAAGTAACAATGTAAAAAACATATAACCAAAATAACTAAAATGACACAAAAGATCTTTGTGAATAACACTGTTTGCACTGACAGACTAGAGAGACACTGGAGTCACATAAACTCTGAGGAAAATTAAGTAATTTGCTTTAAGTATAAAAGAGAAACTACAACAAAAGTATTAAAGTATTGATCCAATACCAATACCCACCTTGGTATCGATATGCCCACGCGTCTAGATTACGTTTGTTCACGTGAGATTTAGGTCTTGGAGGACTAAAGTCTGGCTCTTTGGTGGGACAGAATCGTAGTGTGTGCTGTTCTTTGTTATTATCGTTGCACACCCCATACACATAAAGATAAAAACTGCTCAATGCCTGATTATTTGTCTTTACATGTCGGGTCTGTAACAGATAAAAAATATCTTAAGATTTAAAGAATCTTGGTGTTTACCTTAAGTAGTTTGAAACAGCAACAAAACTACTCTCTAGTCACACATCATACAAAATGTGCACTCAGTGACTAGTGTTTAGTGCAAAGTAACCGCTTATGTCAAAACTGAAAGGTTCCACTCTACAACACAATTATCTTACCTAATATTAGCTTTAAAATTAATCAACTAGTTCTAGGGTTGTAACTGTGTATTGTAGTTTACGTCCAAAAAAGACTTAAAAATGCCGTAGTGTGTAAAATGAAGTGGTAGGAATGTTTAGGATAAACACACTTACTGTAATAGAACACAATCATAATGTTAAATGTTCTAATTATATTTATTACCACAAACATGTATTTTAAGTGCAAAGAATAGTGCAGGAACAACATCCACTGTTTCAGGCAACTATTTAAAAGAACTTACAGTTGATTGTCTTTAAAGTGACAATGTAAACATCCCGTTTCTGAACATTTACTTTCTGAGAAACGGTGTCCTCCACAGTGGACATGTTTATATCAGTTTGGAAAATGCCGTTTCCCAGAAAAGTTAACTAACTATTTAACTTAGAATAATGTTAAAGCCTCACCAACTGATGTTTGGCTTTGCTGGCTTCAAATATATTTTCTGGTTGGCGGTTTATAAGATGGCGACTTGTCCAGTGTGTACTCTGCCTTCCTCCCAAGTGCAGCTGGATAGGCTCCAGCCCCCTCGTGATATTGAGAGAGTAGAAAATGGATGGATGGATTGAGGATTTATCAAGTAGCTTTTTAGTTTACTTGTATTACCCGCAGTGTACAGTTTTTCCAAGGGGGACTTTTCTCCGTGCGCTGCGCTGTGACCAGCTGGCTCTGTGTCACCTTGGAAACATTTGAGACGAAAGTGGCGCACTTTTGCTTTGCAGAATGCAGAATTTCGTACCTCCTTTCTTATGTTTTTGCCAGTGTTTGTTTGTGTCTTTGTTAACAACATAACTCAAAGTCAATCAACCAAGTTAACTTATAGAGCCCTTAATCACAATGTCTCAAAGGGCTGCACAAGCCACAACGACATCCTCTGCTCGGATCCCACATCAGGGCAAGAAAAAACTCAACCCAATGGGAACAATGAGAAACTTTGGAAGGGACAGCAGATGTGGGAATCCACCCCCCGGGTGACCGGTGCAATGGATGTCGAGTGGATACAGTTAATAATGTGAGAGTCCAGTCCATAGTGGGGCCAGCAAATAAAACTGAAATAGTTCTGGATATAATTTGATGAATTTTTCAGGAAATGTCCAAAAAACAATTCCTGTCATCTACTACGAACACACTTCACTTCCTGCTTAAGGCGTTTCACGCCGCTACCTTGTCGGCCTCACGAAGAGTATTCTGGAAATGTACTTTATTTTCAAACCTGACCAAGCGCCAGAAAAAAACTACACGTCGAGTTTTTGTTTGACACTGTCACACATAATGACATTATTGTGAAGACTTTGAAACCGTAGTATCGCGGTTTCTACAATACCGTTACACCCCTAACTAGTTTGCATTCCGAAGGAGAACACGAACAGCTATGTAATTATTTATGAGATTCCTCCCTGCAGTCGACTGCTGTGGAATATTAGCATTATGCTGCCAGGTGTTCCATAGCTTCTGTACTGTACATGAGCGAAAACGTACACGTGGAAAATAGAGCTCTCTACATAGTGTGAAAAGATACTGCTGGAATGATTGTTTCTTTTGAGTCCAAATTCCTCCAATGTTAAAGTATTTTCTGAATAATTATGTAAGTCAGCCACATACGGTGGGTTATACGTTCTAATGAATGTGAGCATATATCCTGGCAGAGAAGAAATAAACGGATAGTAAAAACGTTGGATTCCTCCCAACTTGTTTCCCACTATTTCTCTTCGCTTGCCGTGATCCCATCCACCCCTTGATCCAGGAGAGGGTATCACCACATGGACTTGCAGACCGCTCTGTCACGGTAGTGACAGCTCAGTCGCACTCTGTCAGGACCCAATGAAAGAGAAGAAAATCTATGTTGAGGGCCATAAGAAAGAGGAGAGGATATATGTGTCCTTGCTCTTTGTTTGGCAACTGTAAACTGATATATAATAGCATGACATTAGTCAGGTGATTGGCTGACAGGGTATTGTGGAGTAATTGACCTTCATGTGGATGTGGATGACCTTTTAATTTGACAATGGTATTAAAACGTTTACATTTTCTTATCATTTTCAAGCTTCTTCTGGGGTTGTCATGGGTCATGGGTTTTAGAGTTGCATAGAGTTTCACTGTGTAGGCAGGGGAGCGTAGGAACCGGGGAGCAAGTTGGAGAAAGCTGCATTTATCGCACCCAAAAAATATACTGCGGAGGTAAACATGTTTTTATTTTGAAAGCACAAAACAGCATCATGTGACTCCTTTCTCCAGCTCTGAATGTGGGGATGGGAGAGACAGAAAGCAGGCTGGATGGCGACACTAGCAAACGGTCTGTTGATACAGTGCCATGAATATTGCTTGTTTATATCGTCTCGCCATTTGTTTATATTCTTACAGTATTTATCTTAATTCTGGGATGTTCACTTGTCTATTATTTAATTGCTAACTTTGTCAATGATCCCAAGTAACATAAATACTAGCTTAAATGTTTTGGCATCCCCTTCCAGATAGCAAAATGCCACCACAAAAAAACAATGAAACGGAAACAGTACTTACTCTGTTATTTAAATAAGAGTCAGTGTAACAATTACACTGCAACACAAAGACAACTACTAACTATGCTCAACCATTTATAAACATGTATGACATATTCTATATGATGTGTAAGTAACAGTAGAATCATAGTACATAGGGTAGTGAGGCAGTTGAAGTAATGAAAGGTGGACTGAGAAAGCTGAGATGAGGTCATGAATGAGTGAAATATATATATTAGCCTGTTATTAATTTTTAAACAAACAATTTTAACATGAAAATAACTCAAAAGTCAGGGACAAGGAAGGAGTGTCAGGTGGAGCTTCAGAATGTAATAAGAAAGGAGAACAGCTGACTACTGATGTCAAGTTGATTTTTTAAGATGCATTTAATTTAATATGATAGTTATTTAATAATTTTTACAGTACTATAGGGGTTTGGGTTATGTTTTTGAGTCAAATGTTAATACAGTACATTACTATATTTAATGTTGTCTGTTGTAAATACGTTATTGCCAGGGAGGAACATCAAGGGTTTTAGGCAGGCAGTCAACGGTTACGCTCACACTGCAGGGTCAGATGCCCAATTCGTATTTTTTGTCAAATCCAATCTTTTTATGCGGCTGTTCACATTACAAAATCTAAAAATATATATGTAGATGTGTGTGTGTTAGGGTTGTTCGGTATAGCAGTTCTAATAAAGTACTGCGATACTAATTGATTGAAATCGGTACTATACTGCCTTTGAAAAGTAAATGATAAATGATAAATGGGTTGTACTTGTATAGCGCTTTTCTACCTTCAAGGTACTCAAAGCGCTTTGACACTACTTCCACATTTACCCATTCACACACACATTCACACACTGATGGAGGGAGCTGCCATGCAAGGCGCTAACCAGCACCCATCAGGAGCAAGGGTGAAGTGTCTTGCTCAGGACACAACGGACATGACAAGGTTGGTACTAGGTGGGGATTGAACCAGGGACCCTCGGGTCACGCACGGCCACTATTCCACTGCGCCACGCCGTCCCTAAGTACCGGTACCGTTCTTTCATCTAAGACTACAGAGCCGAGGCGCATGATGTTTAGTGTGTCAAAACGCACACACACAGTGCATACAAGCAATAACATCGTGGTGGGGAGGAATGGCAAAAAAATGACAATTCTACTGGGGCAGCACAGTGGTACAGGGGTTAGTCCATGTACCTCACAATACGAAGGTCCTGGGTTCCATCCTGGGCTCGGATCTTTCTGTGTGGAGTTTGCATGTTCATCCCGTGACTGCGTAGGTTCCCTCCAAGTACTCCGGCTTCCTCCCACCTCCAAAAACATGCACCTGGGGATAGGTTGATTGGCAACACTAAATTGGCCCTAGTGTGTGAATGTGAGTGTGAATGTTGTCTGTCTATCTGTGTTGGCCCTGCGATAAGGTGGCGACTTGTCCAGGGTGTACACCGCCTTCCGCCCGAAGCAGCTGAGATAGGCTCCAGCACCCCTCGCTACCCCGACCGGGACAAGCGGTAGAAAATGGATAGATGGATGGACAATTCTACTGGTTAATAAAGAGTGTGCGTGAAACGCAATATGGAGGTATTTGGGTTTCAAAACTAACGGTAAACGTGACGCTTTAAACAAGGAAGCGCCACGCTTCAAGTGTTACTTTAAACACGCCTCGCCAAATGTGGCGATTAGTATTACCACCTTTGCTTCAAACTTAGGTAAACATTTAAATAATTAGCATTCAGATCTGCACAAGGAGTTTTAAAGAGTGACAGGTAATAATGTAGTTGTTCCACCTGCCCTGCTGTTCGCTCCGGTGCAGACCGTAGTAGAGGAGCACAGGGAAGACGTTCCCTTCAGTTCAGACCGCCCATCTAACTTCAACTAGTGCAAGTAAAATGGCTGAATTTGGTAACCAATCGCTACAATTTGTGTTTATTCTCTTAATAGATGTGTTTTACTTGCTCCATGGCTTATTTGGGTACATTTATCCATAGTTTTGTTTTTAGTACTTACTAATAATTGTATTTTTCTTCAACAATAAATCATGAAGCATTTAATATAATGCAAATAAAGCTTTTTTTTAGTCTATTCAAATCTAATCCTTGATTATGGCAGACTATATGTATTATAGAAAATTGTAAATTGTTCTTTGAATGCAACAAGAAAAACATGATGGGTTAAATGCCCTTTAATTTATACTTTAACCTTCTAAAATTGTTCTTTGAATGAATATTAGTGAATAGGAAACATATGTTTATTGTATTGCAAGATTTTCTGTTGAAATAAAGCCAAAACTTACACTTTTTCGTAGTCCCCTTTATTTGGAAAAGTATCCATACACATTTTGGTATCGGTCCCAAATTTTTGGTATCGGGACAACTCTAGTATGCGTATACATGTATCTATTTATGTGTATGTATACAAAACCCAAAACCAGTGAAGTTGGCACGTTGTGTAAATCGTAAATAAAAACAGAATACAATGATTTGCAACTCCTTTTCAACCGATATTCAATTAAATAGACTGCAAAGACAAGGTACATAATGTTCGAACTGGAAAACTTTGTTATTTTTTGCAAATATTAGCTCATTTGGAATTTGATGCCTGCAACATGTTTCAAAAAAGCTGGCACAAGTGGCAAAAAGACTGAGAAAATTGAGGAATGCTCATCAAACACTTATTTGGAACATCCCACAGGTGTACAGGCTAATTGGGAATGGGTGGGTGCCATGATTGGGTATAAAAGCAGCTTCCATGAAATTCTCAGTCATTCACAAACAAGGATGGGGCGAGGGTCACCACTTTGTGAACAAATGCCTGAGCAAATTGCCGAACAGTTTAAGAACAGCATTTCTCAACGAGCTATTGCAAGGAATTGAGGAATTTCACTATCTACGGTGCGTAATATCATCAAAAGATTCAGAGAATCTGGAGAAATCACTGCACGTAAGCAGCACAGCCGTGATCTTAAATCCCTCAGGCGGTACTGCATCAAAAACCGACATCAGTGTATAAAGAATATCACCACATGAGCTCAGGATCACTGCAGAAAACCACTGTCAGTAAGTACAGTTTGTCGCTACATCTGTAAGTGCCAGTTAAAACTCTACTATGCAAAGCGGAAGTCATTTATCAACAACACTGAAAAACGCTTTGCTGGGCTCGAGCTCATCTAAGATGGACTGATGCAAAGTGGAAAAGTGTTCTGTGGTCTGACCAGTCCACATTTAAAATTGTTTTTGGAAACTGTGGACGTCATGTCCTCCGGACCAAAGAGGAAAAGAATCATCCGGATTGTTATAGGCGCAAAGTTGAAAAGCCAGCATCTGTGATGGTATGGGGGTGTATTAGTGCCCAAGGCATGGTTAACTTACACATATGTGAAGGCACCATTAATGCTTAAAGGTTCATACAGGTTTTGGAGCAACATATGTTGCCATCCAAGCAAGGTATTTTTTAATACCCCATGCTGTTTTTTGGGGGGAATTAATTATTCCTTCATTTGTTACCAGATTCGCACCTTCTCTCTCTCGTATTACCACTCGCACAGCTGCGCTAGCATCACAGCTCACGTTACCCATGCTGCTACCTGTTTGCTGCGCGAGGGCGTATACGTATGTGACGTATGTCGTGACAGTATGTGACGCCCCTGCTTATTTCAGCAAGACAATGCCAAGCCACATTCTGCACGTGTTACAACGTGGCTTTGTAGTAAAAGAGTGCGGGTACTAGACTGGCCTGCCTGTAGTCCAGACCTGTCTCCCATTGAAAATGTGTGGCGCATTATGAAGCGTCAAATACGACAACGGAGACCCCAGACTGTTGAACAACTTAAGCTGTACATCAAGCAAGAATGGGGAAAAAAATTAATCTGAAATGCTTCAAAAATTGGTCTCCTCAGTTCCCAAACGTTTACTTAGTGTTGTTAAAAGGAAAGGCCATGTAACACAGTGGTAAAAATACCCCTGTGCCAACTGCTTTGCAATTAAATTTTAAGTTAATGATTATTTGCAAAAAAAAATTAAGTTTCTCAGTTCAAACATTAAATATCTTGTCTTTGCAGTGTATTTCAATTAGGGCTGGGCGATATGGCCTTTTTTTAATATCGCAATATTTTAAGGCCATATTGCGATACACGATATATATCTCAATATTTTGCCTTAGCCTTGAATGAACACTTGATGCATATAATCACAGCAGTATGATGATTCTATGTGTCTACATTAAAACATTCTTGTTCATACTGCATTAATATATGCTACTTTAAAACTTTCATGCTGAGAAGGAAATCACAACTAAAAAAATCACTATTTTTTTCATACGGTGTTGATCTGGAAATGTTTGCCTCTGCATTTTGATGGTGTGGGCGTGTGGCATCGAACGGAGATGTTGACATGCGGAGTAAGCACTCTTCATTCTCTAGCACGTGACTTTTCAAATGATGCTACATATTAGCAGTAATGCTACTTTTTGTAGCAACGCTTTTGCCCCACACTTGACAAATTACGGTTGTCTGTTCGACATATTCCCACTTGAAGCCAAACCACCGCCCGACGATGGACCCCCTGCTGTTTTTGGGGGGAATTAATTATTCCTTCATTTGTTACCAGATTCGCACCTTCTCTCTCTCGTATTACCACTCACACGGCTGCGCTAGCATCACAGCTAACGTTACCCTTGCTGCTACCTCTTTGCTACGCGAGGGCGTATACGTATGTGACGTATGTCGTGACAGTATGTGACGTGTGTAAGAAGGTGCGCTTGTCTGTCTGTGAGAAGGAGACACAGGAAAGAGCGAGGAGAGCCTGTATTGTAATGCCAGCAGCTAAAAGCAACTGCGTGAGAACGTATACTCGAATATCACGATATAGTCATTTTCTATATCGCACAGAGACAAACCCGCGATATATCACGTATATTGATATATCGCCCAGCCCTAATTTCAATTGAATATAAGTTTAAAAGGATTTGCAAATCATTGTATTCTGTTTTTATTTACGATTTACACAACATGCCAGCATCACTGATTTTGTATGCATATATGTATGTATACGTATGTTTATATTAGGGGTGTAAAGGTACACAAACATTTCGGTTCGGTACATACCTCGGTTTAGAGTTCACGGTTCGGTTCATTTTCGGTACTGTAAGATAACAACAAAATATACATTTTTTGGTTATTTATTTACCAAATTTGTAAACAATGGCTTTATCTTTTTAACGTTGGGAACACTATAATAATTCTGCCCACGTTAATCAACTTTAGACTGCCTCGAGTTGTTGCTCAGATTAAATAAAATGACAAAACTTTTCTTCTACATATAAAAATTGCAACATTAAACAGTTTCAAGTCAACTCATCATGCTTAATTTATTACAGCATTTGGGAAGCCTGTAGTTGATTTGTATTATGTAAATGTTATCTTTTTATCAACATGTGATAGCAGGGACCCTGCAATTCAAAACTAGGCTGCTACATTACTAATGATTACACACGCACACACACACCGCACAATGAGCTAACACACACACACACACACCGCAAAATTAGCTAATGTTACGCTAAAAGCTAATTAGCCTTCACCTCAAGCCAGTACTGCGAGCGAGCTGAGCTGCAGTTTAAGTTTCTAGAACGTCAACGGGCTCATAGTGATGTTACTAGTAGTTGACTGGGAGGTGTTTATTATAATTTGGGGAGAGTCCGCTACCTGATGCTTACCTGCTAAACACCTATCTGCTTGACGCTGAAGCGCTGACTACATGCGCTCTGAATACGCACTGCTGATTGGCTGTTACCGCTATGGTTGTAACCAATCAGATGGTTGTGTGGGTGGGACAATGCTGGGTGCTGTGTAGGAGACAGAGGCAGAAAGCAGAGCAGCTTGTTAAGACTTTAGCTTAGGCGGCTACTTCATATGTTCGTGTGGAAACTCGTTCGGTACACCTCCGAACCGAACCGGAACCCCCGAACCGGAACCCCCGTACCGAAACGGTTCAATACAAATACACGTACCGTTACACCCCTAGTTTATATGTATGTATGTGTATGTGTATGTGTATATGTATATATTTGTGTGTGCGCGTGCGTGTGTAGAAACAAGCTGAACATTTTTGGTCATGACAGAAATCTCTAACTCTTGTTTTCCAGGTACCATTGTCCTGTTCCCAAGGTCTTCTTTGTGCAGCTGTCTGTGGGGAGTCACGAGTTCGTCGGAGAGGGACGCACTCGCCAAGCTGCCAGACACAACGCTGCCATGAAGGCCCTGCAAGACCTCCGCAATGAACCGATCCCTGAAAGGCCGCAACAGGTGACAATGCCACAAACAACTAATTTTCGCGTTACAGCAAACCAATCATTCAACAACCATAAAAGTGTGTTTACTAGGATAAATAAACCAACATTTTTGTATTTACTGTATAACCCTAATATAAGACAACGCTGATTATAAGACAGACCCCTCGTTTCCGTTTGGACTTGTTTTGTGCCTGCTGTGTTGAATGATGGGTACCGAATTTGGTCCATTTATAGGCACTGACCAAATTCTGTCGGTGATCTGACAGTGCCATATTAATGTGTTAGATTAATCGAGTAAAAGTATAAAACACATTTTCTAGCCTCAATCAATTAGGTTACAATGAAATAGAATATACTTTATTTATCCCACAATGGGAGACTAATGTGGTTGCTGTGCTGATACAAAAAGTTCACTAAAGATAAGTTGAAAACATAAAAACAAGAAGGTCTTTGGTGAAAACATGGTAATGGCCAAAAGTCTCCCCCAGGCAGATCCAAAAGTTCACAAAAAAGCACCAAAATGCACCGCAGAAATCACAAATGTCACGAAAGTGCGCCGTCAAAAGACAAGAAAACACATTAAAAAAATGGAAACATCAGTCTGTCTTTTTAATTTTTTAATGATCGCAAAAGCTTTGACGCTCTCTTGTCCAATTTGTTGTTGTTTTTTTAGCTATCAACCCCCACCCCCACCATCACCACCACCACACACACACAAGCCACATCACCGGCAGCAGAGGCACAAGCTACATCACCAATGGGAGTACTCGATTAAACAAATCATCAAAGTACAAAGGGATGCTTTTTTCCTAATCAAAATAAATCGATTTACAGGATATAACAACTGGACAATACAGTTATCATTATCAGCTCACTGTCAAATGGTAAATAAAATTGGATTTTATTGTAAAACAAATTAACATTTATTAACACGTGAACAGACACACAGAATTGAGTACTGGTATCGAGTTTCAAGTACTGTGTATTTGTACCATGTTGATTCAAATGTGAAAGGTACCCATTCCAAGCTGTGTTAATGTGTTGATTATTACCGTCGCCAGGCTGTTATGTATTTGCTGGAGTTTGTATGACTGTCAGTTAGCAGCTTAACTCCAAAAGTTATGGGCAGATTTTTATAAAACTTTCAGGAAATCTCAGAAATGAGATAAGAAACAAGTGATTAGATTTTGGCTTGCTCCATAGGGGCGGAGCTTGAGCGTGGATGTTAGGCTGAGGCTGGTCCGCTGCCTTAGCCCTTAAAAATTGCCTCAATAGTCCGCTATTGTTAGTATAGTGTCTGTTAGTGGTGGCTAGCTAATGGAATTAGGGAGGCGTAACATATCACTGCGTCTGATTAGCGTCCTGGCTAATGGCCCAATAAGTGAACATTTTGGCAAAGTGAGTGATGGGATTATCAAATTGCAGTGGAATGAAAATCTGTTTGCACTGTACGACCTGTAGGAGTCTGTGGAGTTTGCGTGAGTTTGAGTGGCGTGTCGAGGCCACCGCGTGAGGTGAGCATCCTGACCACTAACCAGAGGCAGGTGCAAAAAATCGGTGTCCATTGCGACTAAGAAAGCATTAGAACAGACACACTAAACGAAGGAGATATGATAACCAACACTATCAAATCAAATCAAATCAACTTTATTTATAGAGCACATTTAAAAAACATAATATGACTTGACGTGACAGATCATAACACATATATTAGTTTCGCCTTGTAAATCTAAACAAACCTCTGCATGGAATTCAACATTTTTGAGTTTCACCACTATATATTCTAGGGGGATGACAAAGATTCTTCCAAGAAGGGCTAGGCGATATATTGATATACTCGATATATCGCAGGTTTGTCTCTGTGCGATATAGAAAATTACTATATCGTGATATTTGAGTATACATTCTCACGCAGTTGCTTTTAGCTGCGGGTATGACACTGCATGCGTTTCCCACTCTTACTTGTCTGTCCTTCTCACAGAGACGTAAAACAAGCGCACATTCTTACATACGTCACATGTGCAACGTCACATGCTCCCGCGGAGCAGAGAGGTAGCGACATGGTAACGTTAGCTGTGATGCTAACGGTGAAGTGCGAGTAGTAATACAAGAGAGAGAAGGTGCGAATCTGGTAACAAATGGAGGAAGAATTAATTCCCTAGAAAAACAGCACGGGATCCATCGTCCGGCGGTGGTTTGGCTTCAAGCGGGAATATGTTCAACATTTATTTGGCAAAAGCGTTGCTACAAAAAGTAGCAGCACTGCTAATGTAGCATCATTTGAAAAGTCACCCGCTAGAGAATGAGGAGTGCTTGAAACTCTGCATGTCAACATCTTCGTTCGGTGCCACACCAACAAAATGCCGAAGCAATTATTTCCAGATCAACACTGTATGAAAAAAAAAGTCAACAACAGAAGGAGATAACGTCCTCAG
This sequence comes from Nerophis lumbriciformis, assembly GCF_033978685.3. Taxonomy (NCBI): domain Eukaryota; kingdom Metazoa; phylum Chordata; class Actinopteri; order Syngnathiformes; family Syngnathidae; genus Nerophis; species Nerophis lumbriciformis. The sequence goes on along the minus strand of NC_084554.2, from coordinate 22,887,902 downwards.
GAACCTATTATGCAACTCATTTTTATTTGACAGTTATTGAAATATCTTGGGTGACATCATGCACAAAAGTGCACTTTATTTGTTTTTAACTATTGTAGTGGCGTTCTGTACAAAAAGTACACTTTAATTTAGTGTTGTTTTGATATGTCATCTTAGTGAAATCATGCACAAAAGTGCACTCATAGCTTGTTTTAAAATGTCTCTGACAATCGTGCACTTTCTGTTTTGGAAATGACATGAATGTCTGTGCCACTGCTTAATAACTGTTTAATAAATACAGTTTTCGTAAATTGACTTAGTTGTGATTTCCCTCTCTGCATGAAAGTTTAAAATGAGCATATATTAATGCAGTATGAAGAAGAATGTTTTAATGTAGACACAGAATCATCATACTGGTGTGATTATATGCATCAAGTGTTCATTCAAGGCTAAGGCAAAATATCGAGATATATATCGTGTATCGTGACATGGCCTAAAAATATCGAGATATTAATAAAAGGCCATATCGCCCAGCCCTACTTCAAAGTTTGAATAATGTTACTAAATGTTACATTCTTGAGTAATTTCCAATTATGTTTTATTTTTTCTTAAATTCTACAGAAGTAATATTTATTTGTACTATTTTATTTTAAAAGTTTTGTTTTTTTTATGGTACGTATGTGGTTCTTGGGACCTTGGGCTGTAAGGTCATGTTACTTTAAACTAAACAAAATTGTCCCCTTTCTGATAAGAGAACCGATTAAGAACTAAATCGTTAAGCAGAATCAAAGGTGTAATCGGAACCGTAAAAATCTTATAAATTCCCATCCCTAATTGCGCATTTCATATTTGTTTAAAAAAAACAGACATTTTTTATTGGCAGGTCAAATGAAGTGACTTTTTTAATCCAGTAGAAGGTGGATGACCATTAAGAAAAACACCAACACAGTATCAGTGCAGTGTCATTACAGCTAGTAAGTGTGCCATACACTCACTAAGGCATAATTTGCCCATCATTAACGTTGCCTTATTGTTTTCATTACAAGGCTCACCTTCTGTGTTAGTTTATGCTAGTGGGCCTGCCTCCACCCTACGAAAGTGAATGAGTGACAAGAGGGTTCACTCTGTTTATTAGATTTTAAAACGGTATGGGCGGATTTTGATTAAACTTTCAGGAAATGTCAAAAATTGGATAATGAACTTGTGAATAGACTTTGGGGGTGAACCGTTTGGCTTCAGGATAAAAAATTTAAAAAAAAGATTATTTGCGCTCCCAACGATATCTTTGCTGATTGCTTAACTGTAATGAAGTAGCGTTGTAGCGTCTGTATTTATTGTGCAGGCAACAATACTCCCCAAAGGGGGGAAAAATGGTTACTGCCGACTCTCCTATTTAAAGATGGACTCGGTAAGATTTGGTAGTCATTCATTGCGATTTGGAAAATTTGGTTGTCATGTTAAAATTGTGGTAATCCAGGTCGTGTTTGCCAGTTTGGGTCTGGGAAGCGCAGTTTATATGATTGCCATTTTGAGATTTATTGCCATTTATGCTGTCATTAATGAGCACAGATCTCAATGTTTACTGTGTTTTTACCCAGCTGCACTTTTCCCACTACTTGCTGGTCTATAACTATAAGCAGCAAAGTCATCTATTTATGTTTGTCTCAGCAAGGTTGCAGATCTGCTTGGTCATTCCTGTCACCTTGTGAATGCACATAATTTGGCATTTAGCCATCGCAGGTCATAGATAGAAACCTGAATCTTATAACAAATGTTTTTCTTCAATGTTTTTTTATTTTGCCTATTGTTCACAATCATGAGAGAAAAGAACACACTTTTTTTTTTTAAGGATTTTATAGATGATAAACGCTCGCAAGATGCGGCTACTGGGAGTCACCATCGTAGCCTTCAAAGACCTCTAAAACAACCTTAAAACCCTCCAACGTTGTATATTCACACTGCAATTGTATATATAATGTAGTAAAACACATTCATAACAATATGTAATCTGTACATAATTTACCGTATTTTGGTTATTTTAAGCATTACCGGAGCTACCGGTAATTTAATATGCCCATTTCCGATCACTCACTCATCTGCTTTGAGGCTCTAGCATTTTCACCTCCAACCAAGCCTGTTCCTTCTTGCCGTCGCCGGATTATCACCTTCTCAACAATTTCGCTGCTGCTTTCCAAAACTGGACATATGCCCTGAATGTTTCCTCTCCTCTTTCCACTCTACATGCTCACAGATATTGGACTCTGTTGACTCTGTCTTTCAGTGACAAAGTCACCAAGTCTGCTCCTATCGCGTGCCCTGGGATGTCAGTGCAGGCAGGCTGAGTGCAAATGGAAGAAAGATGGACTTCATGTGTCATTGGGCATGTTAAGGGACAGTCTTGCCACATATCAAAAAACTGTGAAAGAAGCAAAAACTAAATATTTATCTAACATCATCACCAGCAATAATCATCGCCCCAGAGTTGTATTTAACACTATTAACTCTGTTATTAACCCAACCACTGTTGTTTTTAATGCTGTACCTGAGCACACATGTGATGCATTTCACCAGTTTTTTATTAATAAGGTCCAGTATGTCAGGCAATCCATCCCAAAGGTCCCAACTACTGCCCTACTTGGTCCTCTTGTACAGCACGTTTTTGAGACTTTTTAATCCATTTTCATTTTCATCTTAAATCAGCGCAGCAAATAAACCCCACTGGCTGTCCTCTAGATATTATACCTGCTAAAATAATGCTGGAGGTTATGGACACCATTGGTCCAGGCCTTGTTCTCTTTATTAACAGCTGCTTCAGGCTGGGTATTGTACCCACTGCCCTGAAGCATGCTGTAGTCTGACCACTTCTAAAAAAGCATAATAGACCCATCCAACTTCCGTCCAACATCACATCTCCCTTTTTTGTCCAAGATCTTGGAAAAACCTGTCCTCGCACAACTTCAGCCATATCTGTCCCTCAATGATATTGCTGACAAGTTTCAATCAGGATTCAAAAGTTGCCACAGCACAGAATCAGCATTACTTGTCCTTTTGGATCTCAGCTGCCTTTGACACTGTGGACCATGCAGTCCTCATGTTCCGCCTGGAACACTGCGTTGGCCTACGGGGATGTGTGCTATACTGGTTTTCCTCATATCTCTCCCAAAGGTCCTTTTCAGTAATGATTCATGATCTCTCCTCCACAGTTACTCCACTTTCTTCTAGCATACCCCAGGGTTCAATCCTTGGGCCTATTCTATTTTCACTTTACATGCTATCATTAGGTTCAATCATATCCAAATACAATGTTAACTTCCACTTTATGCTGATGATGTACAGCTCTATTTGTCCGTTATTCTAAGTGACAGAATTGCACTCGATTCCCTCCATAGCTGTCTCAATAACATTAAACTATGGCTGTCACAGATTATTTTGCATTTAAATGTGACAAAAACAGAGTACATTGTTTTTAGTCCTGATGCACGTCATAGTGCACCAGCTGTATCTCCCCAATCCTCGCTCCTGCCGTGAAAAATCTGGGTGTGATATTTGACAGCATCCTTAAACTTGAAAAACGAATTAACTCCGTGGTTAGAGCAGGTTTTTTCCAGCTGAGGTTTTGACAAAGGTGAAGCCTTTTTTGCAGAGGGCAGACCTTGGAAAAGCCATTTATGCTCTCATCAGCTCTAGAGTGGACTACATCAGTCACTCCTCCACGGGCGCCAGTTTGTACAAAATGCAGCTGCTCACCTTCTCACTCATTCTCCAAAACATACCCATATTACCCTGATTCTCTTTGCTCTCCATTGGCTCCCAGTATGTTTTAGAATACATTTTAAAATCCTTTTTTTTGTTGATAAGGCCATCAATGGTCTGGCCCCAGCATAGTTGGCTGATATTTTTAACTGTTCTTCACACACCAAGGAATCTGTGCTCCTCTTTACACACATCTTTGGAAGTACCAAGGACTGGAGTTAAAAAAATGTGGTGATCATTCTTTTTCCGCATCCGCACCCAAGTTATGGAACTCTCTCCCACCTGAATTGCGAGCTATCACGGAGCTAGACGCTCTTAAATCTCAACTAAAAGCATATTTGTTTAAATTGGCTTTTAACAAACAATTGCCATAGGTATTTATTATTACTGTTTTAGTATGCATGGTTTAACTTATTTTTCCTGTAAAGCACTTTGTGCACCATTGTGATGTTGTTAGGTGCTATACAAATAAACCTTGATTGATTGATTGATAATTTCCTCAGCGCATTTATTTCCGTTTGCATAGCAGCGCACATCTGACTTCCGGAAACACTCTTAAGTGTGTTCAAATAATGGCAGACTTGGTAACAGACGACAAAGATTGTTACTATACTTATCTTTTTGAACCTGAATATACTGTTGTATAGAAAACCGAGCAATAAAAGCAGTGAGGCTGAAACGTTGGAGCAGACAGAAGTGGAGAGAATGAAGTCGGCGTGACTTTATGGTACAAATGTGGAACTTGGAGCAAAGCTATGCTGACAGAAACGGAGTGCTTACCCAAAACCAACTGAAAATGTTCCCAGCCAGTTTGACCAGACAGACAACTGTCCATCGAGTAAGTCACTATAATATTGATCATGATACATGCAGCACATCACCGTACAACTACAGTACATACGCTGTCAAGCTAGCTGGGTACAAACAAAACATGAAATGTGGTCTAATACTTTACGGATACTGTAATATGATTGTTCATGTTTTTCAGTCAGTACAGATTGGTGTCCAATCGCATTGTGTTGTGGATTACAAACTCAAAAGCCATTCAGCTGCTGACACAAGAAGCTAACTTACCTCTTGTGGTAGATAGGTTACAGCTAATGCCGTAGCATGCCGTCGCAAGGTGATGTGTAACGACGCTAGATAAACAGTTTCTCAGTGTTTGTTCTTACAATAATAATGCAATTTCAGCTTGGTAATTATACAGGTTATGGAACGTAAATGAAGTATTGTTGGCGGGTTTTAGAAGCATTTTCAAAGTGATTCAGAGGCAGAATGGATTGATCCCATTAGCTGCATTGCAAGCCATCTAGAACGAGTCGATTATTACAAATTAGAATGCAAAACAAATACTTTTGTCTTCTTGTCTCTGATCGGGATTATGAACTAAGGAATTATTCCCCCCAAAAAGTGCAGGTCCCACTTTAAGAAGAGTAACATTACATTGTATTCATTGAAATACTAAAACATGAAAATATAGGTACGGTGTTATAAAGTAGGCTATCACAAGTTGTTTTTTTTAAATGTAATAATAATTCACCCAAACTATGCAAGTGTAAGTCAACATCCATCCATCCATCCATTTTCTACCGCTTATTCCCTTCGGGGTCGCGGGGGCGCTGGAGCCATTTACAGTATCACTCATTATCTAGTAGCTTTTATAATAAAATGTTCATGATGGTCACGAAATGAATGTCTGTTGGCAACAGGGTATGGTAGGCCATTCTCATAAGCAGGGAATGTACAATCCTCCCTTTTCCCTCTTGGCTGACAGGCACCTCCTTAAATGTATCATTTTATTACATGGTTAGACAGTTCTTAAACAGTCATGGACAATTATTTTGAGAAACCACAACATTTATTGGTGAATCATTTGTAATTGTTTTTTTCCTCTCAAATCACTCCATTGATAGCTAGTTTATCAGTGGAGTGAAAACAAAAAGGTTGTTTTTGTGCCAACGTTTAAACCAACTGAAATATTGTGGCGGCTCTAAGGTGCTGAACAGTGTGTACTGTCCATGCACTTAATTGCCATGTTCCTATTGATTTCATCATCAATTCACTGGAGAATGGAACGTTACTTTCATTGTCTAGTTGCCTTAACAAACACGGTTTGTTGTTGACATACAGTATAACAGAACTTGACAGCAACACCCACATTTAAGCCATCAGTAAATATTTGCTTCATTAATTACGATTATTTGTTTTTCTGCTGTCACATGATCAACATTTTTTATTAGATTAAAAGCAGGGTTATGGATTAATTTCGGTTAATCACAATTACAATATTTTTTTAGGCAATAGGGCACACCAGATTATAAGGTGCACTGCTGAGCGGGTCTATTCAGGTCTTTTTCATACAAATGGCACATAAGGTGCATTCATGGGGTAACACTATGGTTTTTTTCTACATTTAAAACACTTCCTTATAGTCTACCTTACACGTAATGGGGGTTCTTTGATTAAAATGTTGTATAGATTGTTTTCCAGACCATCTTCGAGACGCTTTCTGACCGTCTCTTCAGGATGCGCTGTTTGTGGGCGGTCGTATTTACATGCTTGCACTTCGACAGCATCTTCTCCCCTTCATCTTTGTTGTACCGTTACATAGCGAGTCTACTGACAGATATGAGTCAGAATTATATGTTGCTTTATATTAGAAATGGTAACAAATCAAATCAAATCAAATCAACTTTATTTATAAAGCACATTTAAATTTACCACAGGGGTAGCCAAAGTGCTGTACAATGAACAGGTTAAAAGATAAAACGAGTACCGAGCAAACACAACACAACACAACAGAACACGATAAAAAATAAATAATTAAAATAGAATAAATAAAAACATAAAAACAGGTTCACAGCAGGTGTATTATGGGGCGCCATTGCAGGATGGTAACAGTGGAGGATGAATGCACCACAACAAGAGGATAGAGAAAAAGAAGCTGATGGACTACTGCACAGTCTACAATGGCGGACGTGCGCAAATTTTCGGTACCAATAGGTAAGAAAAGTTAGTTTTCCATAATATTCCGAAACAAAATGCTAAATAATGTCGCCAAATCTTCTAACGGGGGCAATTTTGGGGTTCTTATAGCACAGTACGTCTGACCACAGTAGCTGTAATGGTCCGCGTTCCATCAAGCAGGGAGGCTTCGTAGCTTACCAAAGTCGTACTAAAGCATTTTTTACAAATTTTTGAGGGCTCTGTGTAATGTTCTATATTCTCAATAAAACATTAAAAGTTTCTGTGTTGCTTACTTACGGGTATTTGCTAGTGTAATTTATTGAACAGGCGTCAGTCCACCTGCAGTGTACACGTATCTCTTACTGTATGTGTGACTGCTATCTACTGGTCACACTTATCATTACGCCATGTACCAAATAAAATTGCTTCCATGTCGGTAAGCACAACCAGAATTAATCAATACATTTGGCGCACCAAGTTATAGGGTGCACTGTCGATTTTAGAGAAAATTAAAGGATTTTAAGTGTGCCTTGAGGTCAGAAAAATACAGTACATTACATCATTAGTTTTCAGTCTTTCTAATTGAATGAGCAAAAGACTCAAGAAAGAGTGAATAAATATGCACTTAACGTGTTTATTAAACATCTTCAACATCATGTTCGTAACAAAAACCTGTATGTTTTCCTAAACATCTTTTTGGGTGATAAGAAAAACTCATTCCAGCAGAGTGTGCATAATACTTTGTCGGTCGACTGTTAAGTCATGGCTTTTTTGTACTCCTATTTCCCATCGCAAGGGTCAACATGTTGTTTAGCGTCCTCAATGTTGACTTGTTCAGCTCTGCAGCCTTTCGTTATGGGATCGAATGCCCTTTTGTGCATACGCGACACTCCAGTGACACTAGATATTCAAACTGTCCGAAATGCGTAGCCATAGACGCTTAAGGTGTTATGAATCATTCTGCACTGCAGATGGGTTAATTACCTAAACATTTAACTAGATTAAAAATAATGAGGGATTTATCCGCGTTAACACATTTTTTTTTTTTTTTTTTTGCTAGGACCCTGAAGGAAAGGTGGAGAGTGAGGAAGGCGCTGACGCCAGCAAATCAGAGATCAGCCTGGTTTATGAAATTGCCCTGAAGAGGAACTTGACTGTCAACTTTGAGGTGAGTTCTCTTTAAGGATGCGCTGATCGATCGGCCACTGATCAGTATTGGACTATTTTTTTTTTAAAGCGCGTAATTGCAGATTAATGCTGATCACTAACCCTGATCCCTTTAGGTTGACACTATTTTTGTTAGTCCCTCGGTTAAAAAGCAGCTCGCAGCTAATTCTGTGTCTGCATACAGAGTGTGGAGCCGCTCCCCTAACTTAATAAAAATCACCCCCATTGCGGAATAACTGCATTTTTTAATATCTTAAATCTAATTATCAGTTACCATTATCACTGGAGGATGAAGATAAACATGTTACACACCAAGACCAAGCTATCCCTAGTTCTTTTGGATGGGATTTATTTGGAAAATGATAGATTGTGTTCTGTAGTCATGCTTTTAGGTCTCAACATTATAAAATACAAACATTGAACACTCAGACTTACTGTTTTCTGTTTTAAGTTGGTCACCACATCTGCACTTTAGAACATTCTTGGCGAAATGCTCATCTTGTAAAGGATGTTTTTAGGAAAATGAAATAGCTTTATTGATGTCGTCCTAATGACTTTGCTATTGACTCAGCTGATAAGTATAAGCATCCGGGATAGTCAGATGAATGTCATTAGTAGCTTCTTGTCTGTACACACCATTAAACTGTATTCTACAAAATGAGAACACCTTCACATTTTAGAGGCCATTTTTCTTACAATATGTCTTCTCAAGTGACAAGAGTAGTCACAGTTTGTACTATTTATCTAGTATTAGCCCATAAAGTGATAAACTGTGGTAAAAATGGTTGCTGAACTATGAGCGGTGTACTCTTGAGAGATACTGTACTTCACTGGATTCCCACTCAATGCCCATTTCTCAATTACTCTGTCTTGACTGGTGATCAGTCCAGTGACGTAAGTTAACTGAAATAGGCTGAAGAAAATCTATGTACAGATGGAATGCCCTCATAAATAAGAAAACGATTTTGCTCAGGGGCAATAGATTTCACTGTTCTCAAAGTACCGTACTTGACTTTGCCTCACCATGAGTCTTACCAAAATCAATGAGGATGGTGCAGATGTCCTTACTTGACCCACTTGGTCTATTCTCTTTGGCTTTCACCATTTTTCAGATGACTTTATTCAATAATCCCTCCCTGATCGCCGTTTCTCCCTCTTCCCAACACTGCAAAGTGCCAAAAACAGGGGAGGCTCAGCTTATTTTTTGTGCCCCCTCCCTTCCTCCATTGAATCCTTCCTTTCTATTTCTCAGACCACTAAAATGGATGATGGTATTTGTTATAAAACAAGGGGTATTTGCAGAGGAAGGGAAGTGTTGGGGAGACACCATTTTTATGTTGATGTTGTATGCTAATGAGAGTTTACACAACTTCAGAAAGTTATCGGGAAAGCTGTCCAGTCCTCCGCCTTTTTTCTGTTCGAAACACTTTTGGTCATCAGATAATGACATTCTTTCTGGAACCGCTATTAATACATAAGGATAGCTACATCTGTGTTAGTGTGATTAATTATCTCTCATGTCTTTGTCTAAAACTAGGCTGCTTTCACTTCCAGCTCCCATCTAAAAGCCTAGAAAAGCTGTGCCCAGTCGCATTCATGTCTCCTTTATTCTTCATTACAGTTGCATGATGAGCAGTAAATTCTTAATCTCTTGCAATTTTTGTTTCGCATTCATAAGATTTGTTTCTCTGTTCGCCAATATCTTTGCAATTAAAACACCCCACTTCTCACCAGATGTGCCATCCAGTCACTGGACTGTTTATCTTGGTTTGTTAACTTCGGAATGTTGATATATACTGGCTTCTGCCTTTCTACATCAATCACACATAACTTATTTTACTCTGTCTTGTAAAACAAGAGGCTAGTCTACCTCAAGGCAAACTCTCTTTGCTGACATAGCATACAGTTTGTTACATTAAGTATTTTCTTACACTACTGGTAACAATATAAACTACACATGTTTCGATTGGTGTTTTTAGCTTCAGTTTGCTTGTTTGGGTAGTAGCACCAGAGCCACTCTATTTGCTCTTTGTAAAGTTGAATGTGCTATCTGTGCATTTTACAGCAATATATTTTTGAAGCTTTTACCCTAGCATAACCAGGCATGGATGTGTTTCCAAGAGTAAATAGCTTATACCATATGCAAAAAAACATGGGGTGTTGGAATTTTTGGGGGGCTGCAGACATTTTGTAAAAGTTAAATCCCCAATCTATCAAATGGGTCTCAAAGGGTTTCACAAACTCCCAACTACCTGATCTAAACCCACATCCAGGTAGGGCTGCACGATTTTGAGAAAAAATAGGGCTATCAATGTTAACGTATTAATTCATGTGATTAATGAAATAAATTATTGCGGTATCATAATGAATGAAGATTAATCACATCTGGATTTAGGCTTAACACGGAATGTTACATGGTCTGTGATTGCGATGAGAGGCGGCTACTTGCTACTAACTAAGGTATTTTCTATCTTAATGCGAAACACGTACTTGAGGAGGGTGCCACAACAATACACAACAAGCAGAGGATGACAAACAACATTGGCGGAGTTTACTGCGTCAATGTGTTAACAAAAGCACCATGGATAAGGCGGACAGCCACCGCATGTAAACCGCTTAACATCTGTGAAGACCAAGTCCTGCAAAAAGATGAAGTCATATTACCATAGCTGATCCATCGTACAATACCTTGTAAAGACACAATTACAGCAAGGATAAACCAACTGTACTAAACAAACAAGAGTATCAAGTTAGCTACCGGTAGCTACCGGCACAATGTGAATTTACTTGCTTACTGGAGAATGTTGGACATCTGAAAGTAATCACAACGAGCTGGGGTCACATTGTACTGAAAAAAGAAAAAAAAATCAGCACTGTCATCTGAAAAGGTAAATAGCTTGTTTGTTTAAACAACTGGTTAAATGAGAGTAAATGCAGATTTAAATGGTGAACTAGGTTAAGTTGTTTAAGTGTGTTTACTACATTATCTTTTAGTAACTGTACCTTGTTTGCAATATTGCAACGATTTTCAAAATGTGCACTTAATTCTTACTATACTTCCTGTCACCACGTTTTGAGCACATCAATGACTTGCAGTTCAGTAAAACATTTAAACGTTTTAACTAATCACTTGACCGCCCTAGCAAAAACTTAATTGCAATTTTTTTTCTCCAAAATTGCGATTGCGATTTTTATATTTTTATATATATATATATATATATATATATATATATATATATATATATATATATATATATATATATATATATATATATATATATATATATATATATATATAAATACATAAAACTGCAAAACTAACAAATGAAGGAAGACATGTTGCTTTTAGACTGTCAATCAATGTATTCATGTCGCAAGGTGCCACACATTAGAACAAAATGCAATAATTTACTTTGAAAAGTATTTGGCTTAATGTAGACAGACTTAGAGCGTTTGTCTACCTCATGCTCTTAAACTGAAGAAATAACTGATAAAAACTATACAGTGTTTATAATGTAATGTAATCATAATATACTGTATAATAGTCATGCAAGTAACAATTTAAAGGATATACACATTTATTTTACATTACTGTGGAATTGTTAACCATTGTACTGTAATTGGAAAGTACATAACTTTTAGTTATTCTAAATAAATAAACAAACCAAAAAATAAAATGAACTCTTATCTCTGTAAGCAAAAATGTAGCTGAAATATTGAACATCTTAAAGTGCATTTTTTTCCAAGGTGAAAAAACTACATCGCCTGATCACGGCATTCTTGCACGTTTGTCCGTGTTGATGGGCTCATACTGTCCATCTGATTTGATGCTGAAATATTTTCACAACGGGACCTTTGGCTTTGTAATCATATTTTTTCCTCTTATTTCGTGTTACTTTGCGGAACTTCTTACTAGTGAGGCTGTTTGTCTGTAATGCTTCCAGTGTGTGTAAGCTAGCGGTCTTGCTCTCCGCCCACAAAGACATTAGCCATTTGTACATTGTTAAAATTTATTTAATCTAATCATCATTCGGATTAGAATGTTACTGTGTACATGTACCCTAAAAAAAAAAGACCTGATTATGACCTGCATTTCCATGCATCACACCTTAAATCGGAATGCTTTACCTTGACATGCGCAGAACATAACATGAAAGGAAATGTTATTGTTTGTGCTATGGCGCCATCTTTTGGACGAGTTTGTTCACTGCTGATGCTTAAGAGGCAGTCGACTTCCACTGTAAACAAACATGGCTTTGTGCATTTCTGCTTTTCCGATATTATCGTTGTATTTATTTATCCTTTTTTCCTTGTGTTCACAATTTTTTTTTTAACATCTCTTCTTGAAATGTCGCTGTTTTGTGCCATTTACTTTGGGATATGTATAAGTTGCCGCACGTCTTCATGTTACGACGTTCTGTGTATGTGCCTGAGGCTAGCAGTTAGTACTTAGAGTAGCTGTAAGTTTGTGAATAAAACAGCTCTTAAAGATGACAACTGTATCCCTTTTATTGTTACATCGACACATGACACTCCATACCATACTTTTGTTTTTGCTAGTATTGTTTTAAAGCAACAAACTCAACAGTATTTAAATCAAATCCAATCAACTTTATTTAACGCTACATCTGTACATGTTGAATGGGGTAGACAGCAGCAAGACAATTATTAAATTTGGTCCCTCTCCACCACTCTATTATGTCTATAGCTGACATAAAAGACATGAGCAATAAGGATACTTCCAACCCGAATTTCGGAAACATGTTTTCACGCGCTACAATCCGAATGACTATTGGAATAAACCACCCGTCTTGATCGGAAATAAATTTTGATCTGAACGTGTGTGATCGGGTCAGAATATTTCAATAGCATGTTTACATGAAGCCTTTTTATTTCGGTTAGGCTTTTAATCCGATTAAATGTGTCCATGTGCACATCGCTATTGATTGTGAATGACTGAGAAGAGGGCTCACTTAGGCTTTGGCCGTTAAAAAATTGTGCTTGGCGATGTATTTGCCAACAAATTATTGCCGTTAACGATATTAATGCCATGATTTTTATGAGACCAAGTTAACCATTAACTTAATGATAATACATAATAATAATGCATGTACATCCTTTAAAATGCAATAAACGTGTATTTCTTGTGTATTTTAATGTTGTAATTGAAATTAAAATGTTAAATCAAACAAACAATAACAATACAATATACTTTTTAAGCAAAATGTTGCACTTGAATAAACATTACAACTAAAAGCAGTAACATATTTTAAGGAGGGGATGGGGGACTCAAATATACACAATCATAATAATAAATAAAATTGCTAAATAACGTGTTGACAAACAAAGTTGCACTTCAATAATTGAACATGTAGGCAGAGGTTGAGTTGTACATTATTTAACTGACAATGAAGTTAGGACATTCTTAAACCAAAGCGCAAAGTGACAATACAAACACTACAGTTCAAACCAGTGCTTCTCAAATATTTTCTTTTACACCCCCCTTGTAAGAAGAAAATATTTTGTGTTTTATTATGTTTTAGTTTTATTACGGTATTAAATGGCAGAATGTCTTTGGCGATGTATTTAACCACACTTTCTGTGAGCGCACACTATTTTGCAATGTTTTGTTTACACTGACGGTGACTGACCTGTCACCTGGCTTCTTCACCAAACGCAAAGTGAGTGCTAAGTGAGTTTGGACTGTCGAGTGGTTGTATTTAAAGTGGGCGTTGTATTCGCGCACATTTGGAAAAATTGGTCCTCGGTGTTGATATATGCTCATCTTGTTTCAGATGTTTAAACTGAAATGTTTCCACATTGGTGCGGTCGCATTTGGTTTATGGTCATTTATTTTTCATTTATCGTCGGTTAATTAACTTATCGAATATCCGCCCAGGCCTAGACTCACTCTGTTTAGTTATTTCTACTGTTAAATAAACACGTTCAGGTGCTGAAAGAGATGCAGAGAGTGAGACCTCTTTTTCTTTCTCGCTAAGACAACACACACACAACACGTACATAGCAATTTACCGATGCTGGCAAAGTATTTCAACTTCATTTTAATTTATCGTCACCAGGCCTAGTTACCATTAAAACTTTCTCCAGGGAGCAAGTGGTGTTTGTTTTTAGCGTACTGGCAGCCCCCACTGCACACACACACTTGCTGGCCAGGAGGCAAAGATCACTCAGTGGCCTAGTGGTTAGAGTGTCCGCCCTGAGATCGGTCGGTTGTGAGTTCAAACCCCGGCCCAGTCATACCAAAGACTATAAAAATGGGACCCAATACCTTCCTGCTTGGCACTCAGCATCAAGGGTTGGAATTGGGGGTTAAATCACCAAAAATGATTCCCGGGCGCGGCACCGCTGCTGCCCACTGCTCCCCTCACCTCCCAGGGGGTGAACAAGGGGATGGGTCAAATGCAGAGGACAAATTTCACCACACCTTGTGTGTGTGTGACAATCATTGGTACTTTAACTTTAACAAGGCTCACCAATTCTGATTGGCGAACATGTCTGTCTCTCAAATGCTGTTGATGGCGAAAAAAAAACCCTCAGCCTTTTGCAGTTATTTTTTTCACTATTTAAAATCTCAATGTTCTTAGATGCCGCTTATTTGTGCAGTCCTACATCCGGGCAAGCAAAAGTATAAGAAACATTGAAAAGGGACCACAGATGTAGGGACTCCCCCTTGCAGGGTTATGGGCTGCAATGGATGTCGAGTGGGTATAATTATTGAATTGTTAAATTAATAGATACTGTGGGAGTATAGTTCATCGGGAAGCAAACAGATAGTCATAGGGAGAACTTCTTCTTGGCTCAGCCAGGTCAACTACGTACACAGAGACAGCCACAGCTTTTCATAGAAGAGTGGTTCAACCTGGGTCATAACTCGAGCTAGCAAGCGCATCATCCAGACTGGTACCTTTCCAAAAATTAATTATTATTAATTAAATATATTAAATGTCCCACTTTTTTGATTTGTGACATATAACACAAAGCTAAGATTTGGAGGCTTTGTTAAGATAACCCTTGATATATTGACCTTTTAGTATTGTAACGTACAAAAGGTGTCAAAGTGGCCCAGGCATTCCTAATTTTTCATATGCAGCCCTCTGTTGAAAAGGTATCAATATCAAATACAAGCGGACAAAGTAAATGAAGCATTGGCCGCAGGAGTTGAGGGCACAACTCTACAACTGTGCCGCCCTGCCTTTGACTAGCGATAGCGCTAAGACCAAGCTTGGAGTCACTCACATGTCGTCTTCCTGGTAAAATACGTAAACCAGGGATGTACAAAAATTTTAAAATGTAGCAAAAAGGCTTTCATTATGTAACGGGAGAAAGTTGAAATGCTGATACAAATAACTAAATCAAAGATTTTGGTTGGTCTTTTAAAAAAAAATGTGCATGCACATTTTAAAAAAATGGTGTCATGTAATTTGCACAATTATGCAAATTACATGTCACCATTTATACCACCCAACCTACCACCACAAATAAAAAACACTGCTCAACTTGAATACAATTGGTCTGCTTGACACATGCCCAAAGTAAATCAATTAAAGTTTACTTATATAGCCCGTAATCACAAATGTTTTCAAGGGCTGCACAAGCCACAACTACATCCTCGGCTCAGATCCCACATCTGGGCAAGGAAAATTCAACCCAATGGGAACAATGTGAAATCCTGAAAGGGACCTCAGATGTCGGGATCCTCCCTCTTGGGTGACCGGTGCAATGGATGCCGAGTGGATATAAATACAAGGGAACCTGGTTTTCCTTCACTGATTCTGTGAGGATGGCTAAACTGAGCCAGTATTTTATTGCAAAAATCTTCATTTGATACACCCCTTCAGAGCCCAACTAAGGGTTAGACTTACTTCCATGACTCCTCCAAAAAACTGCAACATGGTCATCTATCAGGTAAACACATCTTTTAGCAGTACCCATGTTTTCACGTGGGTTCTTTCTTTCCTCACTGGTGCATGAAATTACCAATGAGTCAGTGCGAGCAAGCCTGCTTTCCCATCCCTTCACTGCGATGAGGGTCGCCGCCACCCTCAGAGCCTGTTGGCTCATTTAATCCTCCTGTCAGGCAATATCAAGCAGATGTCTGCATCAAAGGAGGAACCAATCTATAAATCAAAGCTTGTTGGTTGGATTGGAGGCTCGTTTTCCAAGGAGGGACACAAGAGTAGAGGATCTGAGCCAAGAACCACCCATCTTATAAGAAGCTACATCCTTGCCCCCCCTCCAATCTCTCCCCCAACCTCTATCCTTTTCTGTTGACTTAAGTTCTTGCATGCCCAGGTCCTGAGATATTTAGTAGAAAACACTTAAAGGGGAACGGTACTTTTTTTGGAATTTTGCCTATCGTTCACAACCATTATGAAAGACATGACGACGGATGTTTTTTTTTTTCAAATGCATTCTAACTCGTAAATAAAAGCGGAGCCTATTGGAGGTCCTCTGCCCATTAAACCCAATAGAAAATATCCAAAAAGCACCAACAATACTCCATATACATTTTGTGACTTAAATATATAACCAAGTATTAGTGACATTGTTATTATAAGCGCTAATGCAGACAAACTATAGCAACGGCGTGATCATGAGCTTGTGTGCCAATGTTGACATGATCGACTGTTCAGCTTCTTCCTTGTTTCCTTGCTCGTCCAACTTTATTGTAGATCATAAATCATGCTCTCACCTGGATAGTAGAAGGACAAAGACATATTCCGACAAATTGGTACACTTTGTCAACCAATTTAGACCCGGAATGGCGAGAACGACACAAAAAGACACACTGTTTTACCCCCCTTTTCTTCGTGAGGATTATGAGTAATTTTTCATCTAAAACAGGAATATAACAAGACTTAATCAGTCGGCATCCTAATGACAGTAGATATTAAGTGATGTTTTATTATGTTTGTTGGCTCTCATGAAGTCTGCAGTGAGTAGTAATCAGTGATGTAGTGGAGTAAAGGAGAGAACGCTGGTGTTGACTGTGTGCCACTTCTCTGCCTCTCTGCTTCTCTGCAAAACCCATTCTACCCTAACAATTTTTTTAAATGACATGCACGTGATAAACTACACTTTAGGGTGGCAGTTTATGAAGCTGATATGTTTTTGATGTGACGATTGTGGCACTTACCTGTCATAAGACCAGAGCTGACCGTGTCCGAGCGGCCTCTTCAGAGTGCCAATTTTTGGGAAAATCAGTCTGTCGCACTGGTCCCGTGTTACCTACGTGCTAAACCGGGTTTCGGCGTTGGACTACTAGCACCGTGGAAACTGTGGATTATCTTCGCCTGTATTGCCACCATCAACCGCTGCAGATGTTTACTTAGTTCTCAACGAGGCCTGCCCTTCTGGTTATACATACCTGGATAAGGCCTGCACAACCGGCCGTGGTGGGGCACTTGCATTTTTAATTTTTTTTTGCACCAGTTTTGAACTTTCCATTTTACCCGTCCCTAGTGTCAGCTAATTTGAAAGCCTCGTTCTAAAATCAGAATCAGAAATACTTTATTAATCTCCAAGGGGATTAATAATCCTTTTTCAACAGCCATTGCACTTATCTACCATCCTCCTTAAACCACAACCATCTTTCATCTCCTACATACATGGCTTTCTCATCTCACTATACACATCACAAATACGTCCTGGTCTTTTGGGGATTCTCACACCTCCAGACTAACCTCTGATTTTAAGCATGTCCTGGACTGCCTAAACCTGCAGCAGCTTGTTGGTCCGACACACGATAAAGGCCACACGCTGGACTTAATCATCACAGACTCCATCCCTCTCGCAGATCTCCACGTCCACAACCCCGGTATCTCTGACCACCAGAATGTAGCAATAGAAGTCCTTATATCCTCCCATCTCAGCCAAAGCGACAGATTACATTTAGGACCATCAAAAACATTGACCATACCTCGTTCACCCAGCACCTTCAGCTTACCCCCCTGACCCCTCGCCACAATCATCAGTCAGTGACCTAATGGACAATTACAACAATAACCTTAGCTTCATCCCGGATATTCATGCCCGAAAAAAAACCCCAACTGTCACTTTCACCCGCTCCCTAGTACACAGACCAGCTCATGGTCATGAAAAAGGTCGAGCCGTGCCCTGGAGCGTGTCAGCAAAACATCTAGCTTGACGGTGCATAAATTGGCTTTCTGGGAACATCAATATTCATATGCAAAACCTCTTTCAACAACTAGGTTCAACAATTAAAAATAACGCAGGCAATTCAAAAAAATTATTTTCCATTGTAAACCTTCTCCGTAAACCACATTTACTCTCATATCACACAACAATAAATTGCAACCTTTTCCTTGACTATTTTACATACAAAATTAACAATATCCGCTCGTCTCCCACACCTGCACAGCGTCATCCTTGACATCCGGTTAACACCCGTTACACAACATCTTACACACTTCACACCTGCAATTCAGCAGGAGGTCGAGAATATTATCCATATTTAAAACCATCCACTTGCTACATAAATCGCATTCCTTCTCCTCTGCTCGAAATGTACATAAAATTCATAATTCACATCAATCAATCTCTCCCTTTTACAAAAAAGTGCAGTTCCCATTTAAGTTTGACATTTTTTTTTTCATGATCTGTGCTTGACTTGACTTCATGGAATTGTATTTGTTTATTTCCTTGGGTGGCTTGGTCAATGTCAAAAGCATAGGGGTTTAACGATTCATTTTAACAATTCGATTCAAATCATAACTTGAGGTTGCTGATAAGATTCAGGCATGATATTAGTTTATTTAGAACGATAGGATCTGAAACTATTTAGTGACGTGAAATCGATTTAGTAACTTCTAGCCAAAAACTCAACCAGTCTCTGGGCTCCTCTGGGCGGGGCATCCCTACTTTCTGCCCATGTGGGGTGTGGTCTCTTGTAGGGCTGGGCCTTTTATTAATATCTCGATATTTTTAGGCCATGTCACGATACACGATATATATCTCGATATTTTGCCTTAGCCTTGAATTAACACGTGATGCATATAATCACACCAGTATGATGATTCTATGTGTCTACATTAAAATGTTCTTGTTCATACTGCATTAATATATGTTAATTTTAAACTTTCATGCAGAGAGGGAAATCACAACTAAGTCAATTTACTATGTGGTAGGTTACTGCGGACGTTATCTCCTTCTGTTGTTAATTATTTTTTTCATACGGTGTTGATCTAGAAATGGAAGACGCCAGGCTCAATTGGGTCAGTGCATTTTGTTGGAGATGTTGACATGCAGAGTTTCAAACACTCTCTAGCGGGTGACTTTTCAAGTCATGCTACAAATTAGTAGTGCTGCTACTTTTTGTAGCAACGCTTTTGCCGCAAACTTGACATATTACGGTTGTCTGTTCAACATCTTCCCACTTGAAGCCAAACCACCGCCAGACGATGGACCCCGTGCTGTTTTTCTTGGGAATTAATTATTCTTCCTCCATTTGTTACCAGATTCGCACCTTCTTTCTCTCGTATTACCACTCGCACCGCTCCGCTTGCACCACAGCTAACATTACCCATTCCGCTACCTCTCTGCTCGGCGAGGGCGTATGATATTGCAGGCGCGACAGTATGTGACAAGGTGCGCTTGTTTTATGTCTATGTGTGAAGCAGAGACAAGAAAGAGTGAGAAAAGCCTGTAGTGTAACGCCCGCAGCTAAAAGCAACTGCGTGAGAACGTATACTCGAATACTCACGATATAGTAATTTTCTATATCGCACAGAGACAAACATGCGATATATCGAGTATATTCAATATATCGCCCAGCCCTAGTCTCTTGCTGACTTTGGGGGCTGGCTGTCCCCTGCTTCTCCCGTGCCCTGTCCTCTGTCAGGCGTGTCTGTCTACGGCCTGCTGCTGGCCCTTCCGAGCGGCACGGTGGGCCCTTATTCCCTTGGTGGCAGACTTGCTGTTTTGGGCTGGGCTCTCTGGGTGGCTGGGGTCGTACTCTGGCTCCCGCACATACTGTGAGACAAATATGTTGTACATACAAATACACATATATACTCACATACACACAATTATTCATACGTATATCAGGGCTCGAATTTAACCATGGCAACTGCAGCAAAAGCCGCGACCACCCTCGTCATTTGCCGTAATGCCCTAAAAAATTTACCAACATCCGCGGAAAGAACAAGCCGTGACCGCCTTTGACTTTTTACTTGTTAATGGACTAGGGATGTAACAATAAATGGTATAATGATAATTTGCGATAAAATTCCCGACGGTTAGTAATAACAGGGCCCACCATGCCGCCTAGCAGGCCAGCAGTAGGTCATAGACAGACGTGCCCCGCAGAGGACAAGGCACGGAAAAAGCAGGGGACAGCAAGCCCCCAAGCCAGCGAGAAACTATAACCCACGAAGGCAGAAAGACGAGACACCCCGCTCCAAGGGTCCCAGAGACTCCTCGCAGCTGAACGGGAAGACCGCCCCGCCCCACAAGCAACAGGGCCCCTACGAGCCCAACGCATCCAAGTGAAGCACGGTGGGGCCCTCCTCAGACTTCCCCACTTAAGCCGGCCACAACACTGGTCCACGGGAACCACTCGCCCCACCTGCAGGGACCACAATAATGGAGAAGGACCATCCTTGGCAGATCATCCTCCTGAGGAAAGAGAAAAGAAAGGAAAGAAGGAGATCCCAGACACGCGGACACACAAAGTCCCTACCCCAGTAGCTGGCGGCCATCCTACACCGCAGAATACTATGCAACGGGACTTGACTCAGCAGGCTCCAACCAAGACGGGCATCCGAAAGAATTATGGATTGAAATTTAACGTCAACTCTCTTAATTTAGCGAACAGCTGAACTAGCTTGCATCTGTTACAAGAACAACACCAGGCTACAGCAGCCATTACATTAACAAGACATACATTATCATAAATGTTAATTGAAATAAATATAAATGCTCCTTAAGTTATTTAATGTGACCACACGTTACATGTTGGCAGAGTTGCATCAAACGCTTGAAACACTGATAAAAATGTCATAAAATCACAAGCTAAAAAAAATGTAATAAAAAGTATTTGCGCATATATTTGCACAGCCACAAAATCAGCCATTTCAGACCACTACAATCAGAAAAAAGGCCCTGTATTCCTGGAGGCGCTACTACTGTGTGTAATGTACTACAAACAACCATGTTTCAAGGACTACGGATGGAAATTGGCTGAATGCCATTGATTTTACATGAATAATGTAATGTACACACTGTCCTTATACCAATTTAAAAACATATGCGTTATACATAACCCATGTTAGTGAGTAAACTCATAAGAGTAACTGTCAAGCATGACCATAAGAATGTTTAGCAAAATGTAGTTTAGAACACTGATTTTTAAACTGTGGTACATCTAGTGGTACGCCAAAGAATCACTTTATAAAAGTACAGTGTTGTATTTTCCTATATTCAAACAGTGTTACTGTTCAAGCCGTGTAATGTTCCAGTGGCAAACAATATTAAGTATACTTGTTTAATAAAACCTCTGCCCTATTTTTAATTAATACTTAGCCTACTACGCTAAGGTATTTTAGTGTTGGTCATTATGGTGGTACTTGGAGAGCCAAGGGTTTTCTGAGATGATACTTGGTGAAAAAAGTTTGAGAACAACATCTTCTTCTTCTTCTTTTCTGGTTTAATGGCGGTTGGCAATCAACCTTGTGGTATGCATTACAGCCACCTTGTGATATGGAGTGTGGACCGAGATTGTACTAATGTAATGTACTAATGATGGTATAAAATAATATACTCTATTTTTTTTTTTTTTATTCAACACAGTCTTTTTTTTAAATGTATGTAATGCTTTGAATCCTACGTGTTCTGAGGGCAATCCTAAAATATCTTCCACTACTCACCTAACCTTCTCTTTCGTTAACTTAGAACAACAACAACAGGGTTTTCACATTTAAGTTAAAATCCAATAGAAGTACACCATTCAGAATTGAATGTGAGACAAAATATCTGGCTTATTTAGACATTGTAGCGTTGACACACAAGTTCAGCATTTGTTTTAATGTCCTCCATTAACATCACCATCTTATTATAGTAAGGAAAATGAAACCACATGGGCGATTATGGTTGAATGGGGAAACAGAAAGCAGACATTTACCCCTCTGTTCTACTAATAGTGTGGAATTAGCCTGTTGTTATTGTTGTGTGGAGTATCTGAGGAATGCTCATGGTTCCATTTACCGCAGTTTTAATCAGCTCACTGGGTTGAAATTGACCGCTTGCAGTATGTTTGATTGCAACAGTTTGGACTGTGTGCACCACCACAAATTAGACAAGTCGATGCTCATAGATAGTATAATGATTAGTCTTTACTCCTGCATGAAACCAAATTTATCATTTTTATGTGTTTTTCTAAATAATGAGAGCCACACCTGCTACTCACACACACTCACTGTACACACATCCCCACACACAAAAGCTGCTCTCGGACCTAACAGGAAGTAGATGTGATTGCAGAAGCATGACCTAACGCCAGCCGGTGTTTGTTTTAGGTCTCCCAGGTGACCAGAGGCTAGAGGAAGGAAACTGAGCCCTCATCACTAGAGACTGTCATCTAGGAGCGTGTTACTCTTAATATGTTTTCTTGTACGTCACTGCCTGTGTGTGTGTGTCTTGCATATGAATAACATGAGTATATGGGCGGGTAGCACTGTGACCATTGAGAGCAGATGTTTTAGACCACCTGGTGTAGCTGCTTGTAGAGTGTGCTGCACTCACCATGCACAAAAATACACAAATTCACTTGGCTCTGCAGAAGTCTTCTTCGTGTACAACCAGAAACACACGCCTCTGACCTGTTTCTTGTATAAAATCAACATTTTAATTTCCACAAATCCCTGATTTCTACTCCTGTTGATCCAATAGGTGTTAAAGGAGAGCGGACCCCCGCACATGAAAAGCTTCCTGACCCGTGTCACCGTAGGGGAGTTCTCCGCCGAGGGCGAGGGTAACAGCAAAAAGCTGTCCAAGAAGCGTGCCGCTCTGTCTATTATGCAGGACCTGAAGAAGCTTCCCTTCATTCCGGCTGTGGAGAAACCCAAAACTCACTATAAGAAACGCACCAAGACCATCCTCAAGGTACAGCAGTCGTGTTTGGGGTGGTGTAGTTGTAGTGAAGGCACATTAAGAATGTAACAATGCAGAGGATGTCGTTGTGGCTTGTGCAGCCCTTTGAGACACTTGTGATTTAGGGCTATATAAATAAACATTGATTGACTGATTGATTGATTGAGGTTCTTAACTTTTTTGACCTCTGGGCCCAACTTTTCTACTACCGAGGAGTATAAACTCAAATATTAACAATGTCAAATGATAGGAAACCATGTGTTGATCACAAAGATTATTATTTAACACATAAACCTTAGGCTCAGATCAAGCTGATTAGAAAGATAAGTGCATAAGAAAGGACTCATAATTAATTGATTAAAAAAATTAGTTAACATAAAATGATGTTGTGCTAAAAAAAACTGTCTTAATAATGAATGTTTCCTGACTAAACTGTCTTAATAATAAATGTTTCCTGACTAAACTATCAATAAAAATAAAGTGTAAATGAAAATACAGCTTCCCCATTTTAGTCATAATTTTTGCACCTAACAAACTTTTCGATGACTTTAGCTTCAGACTTCTTCTGTTGTTTAATATTGTCATTCCTGCCACAACTGGTAGAAAAGTGTATTGCAACTGAGTACTACTGCAGCCCATTTCGGACCACAGCTAAGAAACAGATATTTTTTGGCGGCCATCTAGGGGGTGCTTGCGGCTGAACAATAGCAGAGTCGAGTATTGCTTCTATTTCGACAAGTGAAAACCAGTGGTGGTCAACCAGGCTCAGATGGCTGTTGTACAGCAAGCAGCACACACACTATCTGAGTACAAAAGAGGCCAAATCTTCCGGCAAAACGTAGATACGAGCAAAAAATTAAACTATGCAATGGAAAAGATCCCTATACTTTATCAAAAAAAGATTTGTCGAATGATAAAGGATTACTTGTCGGTACAGTTCCCAAACTTATCGAATTATCATTCGACACGACAAAACAGCGTCAACTGTGTTTTATATATATATATATATAGCTATATATATATATATATATATATATATAATTTGTATATATTTATATATGTATATATACATATATATATATATATATATATATATATATATATATATATATATATATATATATATACTGTATATATATATATATTTACTAGGGCTGCAACTAACGATTAATTTGATAATCGATTAATCTGTCGATTATTACTTCGATTAATTGATTAATAATCGGATATAAGAGACAAACTACATTTCTATCCTTTCCAGTATTTTATTGAAAAAAAACAGCATACTGGCACCATGTTCTGGGCATTGGGGATGCAGCATACACCAATAATAACACAGAAATGTAACTCATCAGATCAGAACTGAATCAGATATTGTACACGTTTCTGTTGTGAATAATAAAGGATTCATTTTAGGCTGCCTCTGAATAATAGCATGAAATATTCCAGCGCCTTCATAACATTTAGTTATACTAAAGCATCACTCAAATCTAAATATATTTATATAGCTTTATCGGGCCCGGCTACATTGATCCATTATGAAACCAACTTGAGATATTTCTGTCCGTTACGTTTATTTCGAAATTGGTAACCGTGCGTTTTCTCTCTCAAAACGGAGTCAAATGGGCCGGAGACACATTATCAGCCCCGCGTTGCAACAAAAGCATAACGTTAACGTTACTCACAAAAAGCTGAACTCATGAATGCTTGTTGCGACTATGGACTTAAAAAGTTACGTACCATGAGTTCCCTTCATCCATGGCTCCAACATGTTTCCTTTTCAGGTGCTCCTGAAGCAATGTTGTACTTCCGTGCCATTTTGCAGGAAACACTCTTCTTTGAAGTCTTTAAAGTAAAGTGTTCCCACACTTTTGACGACTTAGGTCGTACACTTTTCTCCATTGAAGCAATAACCTCAAGATGTTTTCCCAATGAACTATCCGTACTGTTTTCCTGCGCCATTTTTCGAAAGTTTCCGCAAAGGAGACGTGAGCTGCACATGACACATCATTGGCTAGCTTACATCCACCTCATGAGAAGACGTAGCCTCAGCACCGCCCTGGCGCTGTTTTGTACTGTTTTTGTACTTATTTTGATTATTGTTTCTCAGCTGTTTGTAAATGTTGCAGTTTATAAATAAAGGTTTATTTTAAAAAAATTAAAAAAATAATAATTAACAAAAAAAAAAAAAGCCTCCGCGCATGCGCATAGCATAGTTCCAACGAATCGATGACTAAATTAATCGGCAACTATTTTTATAATCGATTTGATCGATTAGTTGTTGCAGCCCTAATATATATATATATATATATATATATATATATATATAAATATATATACATATATATAAAAACCCTGTTTCCATATGAGTTGGGAAATTGTGTTAGATCATCATCAAACCATTTTCAACCCATATTCAGTTGAATATGCTACAAAGACAACATATTTGATGTTCAAACTGATAAACATTTTTTTTTTTGCAAATAATCATTAACTTGGGACGGTGTGGCGAAGTTGGTAGAGTGGCCGTGCCAGCAATCGGAGGGTTGCTGGTTACTGGGGTTCAATCCCCACCTTCTACCATCCTAGTCACGTCCGTTGTCCTTGGGCAAGACACTTCACCCCTTGCTCCTGATGGCTGCTGGTTAGCGCCTTGCATGGCAGCTCCCGCCATCAGTGTGTGAATGTGTGTGTGAATGGGTGAATGTGGAAATACTGTCAAAGCGCTTTGAGTACCTTGAAAGTAGAAAAGCGCTATACAAGTATAACCCATTTATCATTTATTATTTTTTAACTTTAGAATTTGATGCCAGCAACATGTGACAAAGAAGTTGGGAAAGGTGCCAATAAATATTGATAAAGTTGAGGAATGCTCATCAAACACTTATTTGGAACATCCCACAGGTGTGCAGGCTAATTGGGAACAGGTGGGTGCCATGATTGGGTATAAAAGTAGATTCCATGAAATGCTCAGTCATTCACAAACAACGATGGGGCGAGGGTCACCACTTTGTCAACAAATGCGTGAGCAAATTGTTGAATAGTTTAAGAAAAACCTTTCTCAACCAGCTATTGCGAGGAATTTAGGGATTTCACCATCCACGGTCCGTAATATCATCAAAGGGTTCAGAGAATCTGGAGAAAGCACTGCACGTAAGCAGCTAAGCCCGTGACCTTCGATCCCTGCATCAACAAGCGACTTCAGTGTGTAAAGGATATCACCACATGGGCTCAGGAACACTTCAGAAACCCTCTGTCAGTAACTACAGTTGGTCGCTACATCTGTCAGTGCAAGTTAAAACTCTCCTACGCAAGGCGAAAACCGTTTATCAACAACACCCAGAAACGCCGTCGGCTTCGCTGGGCCTGAGCTCATTTAAGATGGACTGATACAAAGTGGAAAAGTGTTCTGTGGTCTGACGAGTCCACATTTCAAATTGTTTTTGGAAACTGTGGATGTTGTCTCCTCCGGACCAAAGAGGAAAAGAACCATCCGGATTGTTATAGGCGCAAAGTTGAAAAGCCAGCATCTGTGATGGTATGGGGGTGTATTAGTGCCCAAGACATGGGTAACTTACACATCTGTGAAGGCGCCATTATTGCTGAAAGGTACATACAGGTTTTGGAGCAACATATGTTGTCATCCGAGCAACGTTATCATGAACGCCCCTGCTTATTTCAGAAAGACAATGCCAAGCCACGTGTTACATCAACGTGGCTTCATAGTAAAAGAGTGCGGGTACTAGACTGGTCTGCCTGTAGTCCAGACCTGTCTCCCATTAAAAATGTGGGGCGCATTATGAAGCCTAAAATACCACAACGGAGACCCCCGGACTGTTGAACAACTTAAGCTGTACATCAAGCAAGAATGGGAAAGAATTCCACCTGAGAAACTTCAAAAATGTGTCTCCTCAGTTCCCAAACGTATACTGAGTGTTGTTAAAAGGAAAGGCCATGTAACACAGTGGTGAACATGCCCTTTCCCAACTACTTTGGCACGTGTTGCAGCCATGAAATTCTAAGTTAATTATTATTTGCAAAAAAAAAAATTAAGTTTATGAGTTTGAACATCAAATATCTTGTCTTTGTAGTGCATTCAATTGAATATGGGTTGAAAAAGATTTGCAAATTATTGGATTCCGTTTATATTTACATCTAACACAGTTTCCCAACTCATATGGAAACGGGGTTTGTACGTGAGAAAATACACAAGGACCAAAAATATACGTATTACCCTCATTTTGCCAAAATCCTTATTAGTGTTGGACCAACAATTACGGAGGAATTCTGGCTTTTGTGTGAAGTATATCAATTGTCGTGTCTGCCTTCAATGTATTGTTTGTAAGCACTGCACTATATTATTATATGCCTGTGCTTTTCCTGTTGCTTTTTTGAACATTTTGAATAGGTTCTGCTGTGGCGAGTCTTGGCTTCCCGATTTCATTATCACCATATTAACTTGAATACTGAACGAAGGCTGCTTTTTACTGCAATATGTATTAGTTTAGTTTGGATTATTGGTGATACATGCAGAAAAGGTGCAATTTAGAAGCAAAGCTTTGTCAGGCAAAATTATTTGATTTACTAATACTGAGAGTGCAATATACCACGTTTCCCATTTGTATGTATGCTTGCTTGCCTACCTCATACAAGAAACTTGTTTTTAACTATTGTTACTCCAGCCTTCCGGCCAAACCTTTACTTCCCATATTTTCTCCTTTTTGGCTTGAGGGAGACGTATGCAATTGCTTAACGCTTTTTTGCCAGTGGTGGTACAGTGTAGTGTGTTAGTGCATTGTCGCTTAGCTCGGCTTCAAACTGGGACGTAACATGGCGCTCCATATTCACGTTTGTGCATTTTGACCAATCGTTGAATAGATCACTTGAAACTGGGTTGTCCATACTGTCTCTATACATGACTCTGAACAATAAGCCCCCAGCCCTTTGGTTAAGAAACACTGACATAATGTATTTTCTTATTTAGTGGTAGCAGGCCTTTTGCGCAATAACAGATGCCGAAAAATGCAGTTTGAGTTTCTTCTCCTTAAACTTAGACTAGACTTAGACTTTCCTTTGTCATTCAAATTTGAACTTTACAGTACAGATAAGAATGAAATGTCGTTACATTAGCTCATGGTAGTGCAGGATAAAAAAGCAATAAGGTGCATATATAAATAAATAAATAGGTTACTGTACAGATAAATATATTGCACTTTTTCACATGTGTCCACGTTTATGGATGTATGTTATATTGTCTTTTTTTTGGTCCTGCGACCAAGCCACTACATTGCACTACTCTCCTGTCATGGTCATTGAAAGTGATCATGTGTCCCACTGGCTTGTCACTTTGTCCTCCAGACTGGACCTGACTACGGTCAGGGCATGAACCCTATCAGCCGCCTGGCCCAGATCCAACAGGCCAAGAAAGAGAAAGAGCCTGAGTATTTGTTGCTTTCCGAGAGAGGGATGCCCCGACGCAGGGAGTTCATCATGCAGGTACACACTCCTTTTACATCCAATTAAAGTAGCCTAGAAATGCATGTTATTCTGCATTATAGCCATAGTCTTTTCCTCATCAAACATGAGTTAAACCAGCGGTCCTCAACCTTTCCTGAGCCCACGAACGAATCCGGTTCTGTCAAACCTCTTGACGGACCGGAGGGGGGGACTAGCAGATCTTTAGTAATCTAATGCTATTTCATTTAGTGATGTATAAAACAAAAGCATAACATCAAATTAAAACCACAAAATTAAGTTATTTCATAGTTTTTAGTTGTTTTTATAATTAGTATTGAAGATGATATCAAATGGGTTTTCTTTTCAGTGTGAAGGCAATACTAATTCTCACCACCTTAGTGGAAAATAAAGTAAATAAGTAAATATGTTTCTTCCATGTATTGTTATCGCTGAAGGACTAGAGGAAAAGGAATGGCTAAGCATGTTGCACACATACACCTAGCAGGACAACACAAGAAGCTAACCGCTAAAGCTTCAATGTAAAGGAGGGGTGATCGTTCCAAATGTCGATACATCGATACCTAGTACAGTATCGGTAAATAAACTATACTGAAGTAATTAGATGATATTTTTATTTTTCTTGTTCATATTATTACAAAATTGTTATTTTTGTTATTTACAAACTCAGGAAGTAAATCTCTGAATACATGAAGATTGAGGGCAAAACCCAAATGATTTAAATGGGAGCCAATAGTAATTTTTTGGAAACTGCAATGTTTATTATTAGTATTTTTTTTTTTTTTTTTTCTCCCACCTCCGGTGCATTTTTGAGGTACTCGGCATACACAAAAACTTCTCAAATTTTGCACAGCTGACCGGTAGGGGTCTAATCTGACTTTTTAGAGGTCTTGAAACTGAACTGCAAAATTTGGCTTAGTAGCGCCCCCTTTAAAGTTGGAAAAATTGAGCCCCTCGTTCCAGAATCACATATCGTCACGAAAATCGCTAGGGGTTTTCTTCATGACAGGACGCATGTAAAAACATCAAGAACCCATATCTTAAAACAAAGAAGTCCGCCATCTTGGTTTCCGTCTGCCATTTTTCGGCAACACAAAGGGGTCGTACTTCAACAAACTCCTCGTAGAGACTTTGACCAAATGAGTTGCGGTTAGAATTACAGACACCACACTTATAGGTAATGATTAATTGCAAACACTTTTGCTTATGCCAAAAGATGTGGGCGTGGCAAGCCGCCAAGCTTGGCTCCGATGATTTTTTTGCCATATTTCCGTGAAAAAAAGGGGGTGTACTTTAATGGACTCCTCTTTTGGACTTTGGCCAAATGAGTCACAATTAAAATTACAGGTACTACACATAGCGGTGATGATAAATTGCGAACAGATTTTGCCTACGCCATAAAATGTTGGTGTGGCCTTGCGCCAAACTTGGCTATTACGGCTTTTGGCTATTTTACACAAAACGTTAAAAACTCTGCTCCACAAACTCAGATCTTGATCCTAACTAGTAGAAATGATGCTGATGAAACCCTGAAGTGTCCGATACTGTTCATATCTGTTCGTAGTGGGTGGGGCCTGGCGGAAAAAACTGCCCTAAGCAATCAATGTAATTTCTGCACTTTAGGTGATCAGAGACCGATACTTACAGTAACTAATGGGGCATGATTAATTGTTGCAGTTTACTTTTGTTCATGATACAATGTGGGTATGGCATGGCGCCAAACTTTGATCTGATGGCTCGCCAAAAAACACAAAACTTTAATAACTCTGCTCCACAAGTTCAAATCTTGTTTATATTTGGGAGAAAAGATGTTGATGGCACCCTGAAGTGACCGATGGTCATTGCCATTCGAAATGGGCGGAGACTGACGACAAAAAACCTGCCTCATGCCATTACCAATCAAACTGTCATTACTTCACTTTAGATGATTGGATCTTCCTCCAAACTTGAGATGGGGCTTTAAAGTCGGTGTCCGACCATGCCTAGATTTTAATATCGATCCTACCAACGCCCCCTTGTGGTGAAAAACTATAACTGTCATAACTTCCTCCCGTATGCTCCCGTCTTCCTGAAATTGTTGGATGGACGGATGGATCACGGTAATGGGTGGGTTGCAACTGCAGTGGTGCCAATATCCCCCGCTAGTGGTGGAAAATTATAACAGCCATAACTTCCTTCAATATGCTCCGATTTTCCTGAAATGTTTGATGGTTGGTTGTGGTGTAGGGTATGACTTAACTGCATGACAACTGTGGCACAATTATCTCCCCCTTGTGGTGAAATACTATAACTGTGGAACAATTATCTCCCCCTTGTGGTGAAATACTATAACAGTCTTTACTTTCTTACACATGCTCCGATCATCCGGACATTTTTGATGGTGGATCTTGGTAATAGGTGGGTTGCAACTGCATTACTGCAGTGGTGCCAACATTGCCACCTTGAGGTGGAAAATTACGACAGCCATAACTTCCTTAACATGCTTCGATTTTCCTCAACTTTTTGATGGTGGGTTGTGGTGTAGGGTTCGACTTAACTGCATGACAACTGTGGTGCAATAATCACTCCCTTGTGGTGAAAAATTATAACTCATAACTTCCGTCCACATGCTTCAATCTTCCTGGAATTTTTTATGGTGGGTCGGGGTGTTGGGTGGGACCTAACGGCATGAATACTGCAGCGCGTTTATCGCCTCTTTGTGGTGAAAAATGATAACTGTCATAACTTACACATGCTCCAATTTTCCTGAAAAGCAACTGTATAACCACTATTGTGCCTTTGAAGTTGTGGTCAAAAACAATAGCTTTGATAAGCTCCTTACACATGCTCTGATCTTCCTGAAAGTTTTAAAGGCGGGTCGGGGCGTCGGGTGGGACTTGCTCGGAGCTTTAATTGTTTTTGTTTTGTTATTGTGCACTTGTCATTTTTATTTTGTTGAAGTTGTATGTATCATTCTGTACCACAATTTAAATAAATCATCTGAACCAATTCTAAATTTGATAGGATGAGTTTAATAAAAAAGTGTTATGTTTACCTTAGTTACTTACTATGAAACATTTTCAGTTCTTTAATCAATTGTCAAAGTGTTGGATCAGGGCTCAAAATTGGATCTGATCTGAGGCCAAAAAATTGGATCGGAGAGACCAAATGTTTTTTGGCACACCCCTATTTACTGCATATGTCTATTGTGTGCATAGCTGTTGTGTAACTTCTAGCTCTTAGCAGCATATTTGCTTCCATGTTTACTTTTTGTAAATGAATTCACCAAAATACAACAAAATACCAACCGTGTGTGCTTATTGAAGGACATTCAGCTGTTAATTGTCTGTCCAGCTTTGCACAAGGAAACGTGCTGCAGGACTTCTTCTATTGGAGCACTTCCATCATAGATTTTGAATGCAAGCTAAAATAATCTGATACTTGTTTTTTGCTGATTTCAGACATATATTCAATATCAATATTAGATCAGAACACCCCTAATTAATAAAATATAAAATATACACAACTCTTTTTTTATCTTAAGACTCCACCTTTTAGTGTTTTTTTATTCTAAAAGTTGTATGATACCCGTGCGTTAAACCCAGCATAGCCGAGCATATATTTCCTGTTTGTTCCTGACAAATGAGGCGTACATATTATAATGATTTCAACACCATTTTCTTATTCTTTCCGTATCAGCCTTTCTTTAAGTCTACCAGCCACATTGTCATTTTCCATGATCCTCTTCTTTCATAAGTATGACAGAGCTTCTCTTAGCAACAGGCAGTAATTCAGCCTCAAACCTATTCTCCATTTATCTTTGATACGCACATCAGGCCCTGTGAATGTATGTGCGTCCCTTTTGTGAAGTCCGCTCACTCTTCTTAAATTTCCTTTATTGTTCTTTGCCGTAAGAACCGAGAATAAAATGAGACTCTTTACTAACCTCAACTAGCTTGAGAAAAATGTTTCAGCTCCATGTAGTCTACAAACCCTTTTAATGGACTGACGCTATTTATTATTTTAGGAATGATTGAGTTTATTTAACGGGTGGTTTATTGGGCTTCTCCTTGTTATGGTTTGTTTGATGCATTCAGACAAGCACTTAACGTGCATGTCACAGCACATTGAGTTAATGCAGCGAAGCCTGGCTTTTCACAGGCTCGGGCCGCCTAAATGTTATTTGTATAGCGTAATTGTCTGTTTGCATAACATAGCGACGTCTGATATTCTCTCGGAAATATCTGCTTACGTTACGAGTCGGCAGATTTAATGTTTCAGGATCACAGGAAAAACAAACATTTCAATTGGATCTTAAAATGTAAATTACATCTCTGGCTCAGTTCAGAGAGAGAAATGTGAGTTTTCTTGGCTTTAAGTGAATGAAACTGAAAGGCAGAGGAAAGCGCGGTTTTATTTGCGCTAGCGTAAAACTTCATGTGCTTTTTGGTTAATTGGGAATGTTTTAACCCAATTTTGCATGTTCTTTATGCAGGTAAAGGTCAACAACGAGGTTGCCACGGGAACAGGGCCGAACAAGAAAGTGGCCAAACGGAATGCTGCTGAGGCAATGTTGCTGCAGCTCGGATACAAAGCTTCTATCATCCCTCAAAGTCCCACTGAGGTATTGTTTAGATTTTTTTTTTTTAATATAATCATTTAGAACTTTATTGTTATTGCATTTAAAATGTACAACGAAATTTAATTTTCAGTACAAACCTGTCCAAAAATAGACATACAGTATTCAGCAGGGCTATTAACAACATAATGAAGAGGGCCACAGTTTCAAAATGTACGGTAGATGTTTTGTCAGGAAGTGCCCCCGCAGGTTATATTCCTTTGAGACTGCGATTACTTAATTGCAAAGTAAACGCATCAGCTTTCACACTGTACTGTCAATAAATTCATTATTCTTCCCTCGCTCCTTCTACAAACCCTGTTTCCATATGAGTTGGGAAATTGTGTTAGATGTAAATATAAACGGAATACAATGATTTGCAAATCCTTTTCAAACCATATTCAATTCAATGCACTACAAAGACAAGATATTTGATGTTCAAACTCATAAACTTTATTTATTTTTTGCAAATAATAATTAACTTAGAATTTCATGGCTGCAACACGTGCCAAAGTAGTTGGGAAAGAGCATGTTCACCACTGTGTTACATCACCTTTTCTTTTAACAACACTCAATAAACGATTGGGAACTGAGGAAACTAATTGTTGAAGTTTTTAAAGTGGAATTCTTTCCCATTCTTGTTTTATGTAGAGCTTCAGTCGTTCAACAGTCCGGGTTCTCCGCTGTCGTATGTTACGCTTCATAATGCGCCACACATTTTCGATGGGAGACAGGTCTGGACTGCAGGCGGGCCAGGAAAGTACCCGCACTCTTTTTTTATGAAGCCACGCTGTTGTAACACGTGCTGAATGTGGCTTGGCATTGTCTTGCTGAAATAAGCAGGGGCGTCCATGAAAAAGACGGCGCTTAGATGGCAGCATATGTTGTTCCAAAACCTGTATGTACCTTTCAGCATTAATGATGCCTTCACAGATGTGTAAGTTACCCATGCCTTGGGCACTAATGCACCCCCATACCATCACAGATGCTGGCTTTTGAACTTTGCGTCGATAACAGTCTGGATGGTTCGCTTCCCCTTTGGTCCGGATGACACGATGTCGAATATTTCCAAAAACAATTTGAAATGTGGACTCGTCAGATCACAAAACACTTTTCCACTTTGCATGAGTCCATCTTAGATGATCTCGGGCTAGAGAAGCCGGCGGCGTTTCTGGATGTTGTTGATAAATGTCTTTCGTTTTGCATAGTAGAGCTTTAACTTGCACTTACAGATGTAGCGACGAACTGTATTTAGTGACAGTGGTTTTCTGAAGTGTTCCTGAGCTCATGTGGTGATATCCTTTAGAGATTGATGTCGGTTTTTGATACAGTGCCGTCTGAGGGATCGAAGGTCACGGTCATTCAATGTTGGTTTCCGGCCATGCCGCTTACGTGGAGTGATTTCTCCAGATTCTCTGAACCTTTTGATGATATTATGGACCGTAGATATTGAAATCCCAAAATTTCTTGCAATTGCACTTTGAGAAATGTTGTTCTTAAACTGTTTGACTATTTGCTCACGCAGTTGTGGACAAAGGGGTGTACCTCACCCCATCCTTTCTTGTGAAAGACTGAGCATTTTTTGGAAAGCTGTTTTTATACCCAATCATGGCACCCACCTGTTCCCAATTAGCCTGCACACCTGTGGGATGTTCCAAATAAGTGTTTGATGAGCATTCCTCAACTTTATCAGTATTTATTGCCAACTTTCCCAACGTGTTGCTGGCATCAATTTCTAAAGTTAATGATTATTTGCACAAAAAAAAAAGTTTATCAGTTTGAACATCAAGTATGCTGTCTTTGTAGCGTATTCAACTGAATATGGGTTAAAAATGTCTTGCAAATCATTGTATTCCGTTTATATTTACATCTAACACAATTTCCCAACTCATATGGAAACGGGGTTTGTATTTCAAGCCTGTGCAGCTAGTTAAAAGGATGAAAAAACCGAAGCTCCATAAGTTTTGTTGAGGATTGATGTTCCATCTATTGAATGATTTTACTTCTTCCGGACGACCGAAGAAGAAGAAGAATAAATAGATGAAAAATGGTGCGGAATAACATAAGTTAACTAGAGTTTATGCAGTTCCAGTAGGAATGCCTCAATCATTGCTGCAGCTGAATTTAAAAGAATAGGATAGGATAGGGTAGGATAGGTCTTTATCGTCATTGCACAAGTACAACGAAACTTTGTTTTTAGCACAAACCCGTTCAAGATTAGACAAACAAACAATGTACAGGGTTACAGAACAGGAACGCTGATGGATCGCCACAAGGCGCCCGTAAATGATGAGGAAAAAGGTAAAACGCTGGGGAAGGATGAGTAAAAAATACAATCTAAACTGGGCTCCTAAGGGGGCCCAGTCTAGAGTGGGAAAAAAAACTCCATAGCAAAGCACATATACATATTACAACATACATCTTGATATATCTAGCAAGAGAGGGAAGGGAGTGCGGGGTCATGGTGGTTGGCTGCAGCTCTCAGGCGCTGACCATCCTTTCATCACCCCTATGGGATTTGCGTCGAGGGCGTTGGATTGGGGGGGGGTGGGGTATGTATGTGTGTGGCGTATATTTTTGTGGATGCATGTTTGTGTGTAAGCCTGCAGTGTTGCCTCTGTTCCGCGGCCTTGATGTCGTGCAGTCGCTAGTCCAAAGTCAACAACAACAGGTGTGTGTCCATGAGAGACAAGAAGGGAGTTTGTTGTGTCTTCGCTGCACTGTCCTTCGGGAGAGTCTCGAAGCCAGGGAAACAATCCAAGTTAGAATGTTTTGTATACGAGTGAAAATAAAATTGGTTTTCACTCTAAATTGTCTATGACTGGTCCTCAAACCTGCGGAGCAGACAGTCCGACGTGATCCAAATCACAAGAGTGTCCACAGTTCTTCCCGCATCCTCCAATCATTTGTGGCAGCTTTGGGGTACTTTGAAGACTGCCAGCAACTTCCAATTTGTCGACAAACCAGAACAACGCTTACTCCAATCAGCAGATGTCCTGTTGCCATAATTCCGAATAGGTAGATGTCTTCACGTCCTCGACTGAAAGGGTCGCCAGGCACGCGGCTCTCCTTCTTCTCCCGAGAGTCCGTCGTGTGTCCAGCAACAACCGCTTTGTCACGACAAGCAGGTTCCCCTAAACCCAAGATCTTGTCAATTTCGTTAAGGCCAGTTAAATAGTTCCAATGTTGATTTGGAGAGCAGTGCAAAAAGAGGCAACAAAAAAGTTAAGACAAGACAAAGAAGCAAGCAGGAGAGATAAGGGAGAGGAAAGGGGAGCGTCCACCCTCGATGAGTGCCAGAGAGAAAAAAGCTGAAAGACTGCGGATACAATTTAGAAAAAGTTTGAATAAACAGTAGGAATGGTTTGAAAATTGAAAAGCTGAAGCTCAACTGAAATCCTAATAGAATGTAGAATGAATGGTAGAAACAGTTTAACTGTGAAATGATTTTAATCTTAAAGATCGTAAACTGTACTGAAACGTACTATGAATATAGAAATGATAAATGTATGTCGTAATAGTTTGAATTAAACTAATGGCCTCAAAGATGTAAAATTGCCATAAAAAATGTGTTTTTCTGGTCGTTTCCGGGATTTGAAGCCACATTATTCGGATCGGTTTTATCCGCATGGCCAAACAGCCTAGTTGCCAAATTAATGTCCAAATTTGGTTGTTAAAGGGAGCGATTCAACCATTGAAGATGAAATGTGTCTACCCAGAATTCAATGCTGCAACAGTACCTTGTTTTCAGCTAATTTGGGGGATAATGCAACATTTTTATTACAATAAAATATGTTACCTAATTTTATGAAATATTTACTTGCAAACAAGCTAACATTTAAGGGGGGATAACTTATATTAGTAGTGGAATTATAGACATCCCAGGCTAAATAAAGATCCTCTGAGCTTGAATCTGTAAGTCCTCAAATATGACATGTACATATTAATGTTGGTCTCTGGTTAGAGCTTTGCAATATGGTGAAATAAATGATTCTGATTAATATTGTTAATATCATCTGACCTCAATATCACTTTTTTTTTTATTAAATTGGAATGTCCTGTGCAGGACTATATTGAGTGCCATCCCTACTGTTTACTACTGCAGTATATTTTGACAATTATTTTCACCATGTTTGATCGAGGTAATATATGCTAAAAGGTGACAACTGTCATTTTGTTGGGCTTACTACAGGTGCAATGATACAGGTAACCCACGCTATGGTCCATAACTGGTTTTAGAGCCACAGTTTTGTTTTTTTCCCGTGACATTTTGTCGAGGGTAAAGAGAATAACTCTTTTGCCTCTCAAAGTTATTTTGTTTTTTTGCAATAAAGTATAATTGGTGTAGTGAATACTACAATACTTTTATTTCAAGTTAACATTTACTAAATAACACTTTCAAATGGTAAATTATTATTTGGATTCTTTAATTATTTGTATACATCAGTGCTTCTCACCAGTGCTCTAGCAAACAACGAGCAGCGACCCAGATTGTGGAGTATTTAAAACCCAAATGATCTTATATTGAATGAAAATAAATTAAAATGCAGTTTAAATTTGAGGTACTGTAAAATAATATATACCAACACAAAACAAGTTTAATGATTATTTCAGGTACAAAATGTTTTTCTATCCACAAACAAACAGAGAGAACACAAAGTGTTTGTCTGCAGAGTATTTTTTTAGAACATGTTATATCATAGGAGTGGAATCTTTGCAAACACAAACAAAAAGTCTGATTAAAAATATTTAGATATAAAAATGCCTTTTCTGATTAAATTAGTGGGTGTGTTGATTTCCCAATCGGGACCAATACAGTCACATAGATATTCTGAGCAGAGGTGGGACCAAGTTTGATTGATTGATTGATTGATTGATTGATTGAAACTTTTATTAGTAGATTGCACAGTTCAGTACATATTACGTACAATTGACCACTAAATGTTAACACCCGAATAAGTTTTTCAACTTGTTACAATTCATGGTACAAATATATACTATCATCATAATACAGTCATCACACAAGTTAATCATCAGAGTATATACATTGAATTATTTACATTATTTACAATCCGGGGGTGGGATGAGGAGGGTTTGGTTGATATCAGCACTTCAGTCATCAACAATTGCATCATCAGAGAAATGGGCATTAAAACAGTGTAGGTCCGACTTGATTGGATATGTACAGCGAGCAGAGAACATAGTGAGTTCAGATAGCATAAGAACAAGTATATACATTAGAAATACATTTGATTATTTACATTTGGTTATTTACAATCCGGGGAGGTGGGATGTGGAAGGGGGAGGGTATTAGTCAAGGGTTGAAGTTGCCTAGAGGTGTTGTTTTAGTGCGGTTTTGAAGGAGGATAGAGATGCACTTTCTTTTACACCTGTTGGGAGTGCATTCCATATTGATGTGGCATAGAAGAAGAATGAGTTTAGACCTTTGTTAGATCGGAATCTGGGTTTCACGTGGTTTGTGTAACTCCCCCTGGTGTTGTGGTTATGGCGGTCGTTAAGGAAGTAGTTTGCCATGTACTTCGGTATCAGGGAGGTGTAGCGGATTTTATAGACTAGGCTCAGTGCAAGTTGTTACTCTGTCCTCCACCCTGAGCCAGCCCACTTTGGAGAAGTGGGTTGGAGTGAGGTGTGATCTGGGGTGAAGGTCTAAAAGTAACCTGACTAGCTTGTTCTGGGATGTTTGGAGTCTAGATTTGAGGGTTTTGGAGGTGCTAGGGTACCAGGAGGTGCAAGCGTAATCGAAAAAGGGTTGAACGAGAGTTCCCGCTAGAATCTTCAAGGTGCTTTTGTTGACCAGAGAGGAGATTCTGTAGAGAAATCTCGTTCGTTGGTTGACCTTTCTGATTACCTTGGTTGCCATTTTATCACAGGAAAGATTAGCCTCTAGAATGGAACCTAGGTAGGTGACCTCATCTTTCCTGGTGATAACAATGTCACCCACTTTTATAGTGAAGTCACTGACTTTCTTGAGATTGATTTGGGACCCAAATAGGATGGATTCCGTTTTACCTAAGTGTATGGATAGTTTATTGTCAGCGAGCCAGGTGCAAATACTAAGGAGTTCAGCAGTGAGGATTTTTTCCACCTGTGACTTGTCCTTGCCGGATACCAGCAAGGCCGAGTCATCCGCAAACAGGAACAATTCACAGTCGCATGCTGATGACATGTCATTTACGTATATTAGGAACAGTAAAGGCCCTAATATACTGCCTTGGGGGACTCCACAGCTTACTGAGAGGGGGGGGAGCACAGTGCCGTTCACCTCTACCACCTGTTTCCTCCCCTCCAAGTAAGATTGCATCCAGCTCGATGAGGTTTTATTAAATCCGATTGCTCTGAGCTAATCCAACACTATAGCGGGGTTTACGGTGTCAAAGGCCTTTTGAAGGTCCAGCATGACCATGCCGCAGTATTTGCCCGCGTCCACCTCATGTTTGATGTGGTCGGTCAGATAGAGAAGGCATGTGTCAGTGGAGTGGTTAGTTCTGAAGCCAGATTGGAATTTGTACATGAGTTTATTAGTAGCAAGGTATCTATCGACCTGTTCATAAACTATTTTTTCCATTACTTTCGAAATGGAACTCAGAATAGAAACAGGTCGGTAGTTACCAGGTTCTAATTTGCTACCTTTTTTAAAAAGGGGGGTTACTCTTGCTATCTTGAAATCCTTGGGTAATTGGCCTTGTTTAATTGAGAGGTTAATTATGTATGTGATGATAGGAGCAATGGTGGTGGCAGAGTCTCTGAGGAATCTGGAGGGAATTTTGTCAAGGCCGGTGGCCTTGTTTAGGTTGAGCACGCTCAATTTTTCCAGCACCTCGTCAAGTCATAAGTAAGTCTCAAGTCTTTGCCCTCAAGTCCCGAGTCAAGTCCCAAGTCAAGACAGGCAAGTCCCGAGTCAAGTCCAAAGTCAATACTGGAAAGTCTCAAATCAAGTCCCATGTCCTGCATTTTGAGTTTCGAGTCCTTTCAAGTCCTTTTAACCACAGACTAATATATTTACACAGATTGTGTATGCTTTTAAAACGCTGTATTTATTTATTAAAACAAGTGCTTTTGAAATTGCAGGAAAAAAATTGTGCTGATATTGCACTTCATAATAGCACTATTAACCAGTCATTTCAAACATTTAACTCATTCCTTTACAGAATAAACACATTTGAAAAAACAAGTGCAACTGTACTTATTTGCACAAAAGTGTTAACATTGTATTTCCATGGCATATTGCATTGTAACAAGTTCCACAGCCGTTTTTATCCTGTTCTTACCTTATCTCATTGATCTCATCTCATACTGGATGTGTGTTGTGTGCGTACACATGAAAAACATAACAAATACATGAACATAACAATGAACAGAGTTGTACTTTTTAGATGTCAGGGCCCTATGCAATATGTACACATATTCTTAATATAGTATACATTTTAACTTTAATTGACTATATTTGTCTTTTTGTAGGTGGCTAAAATAAGCGGTGCTGCTGACCGCCGTCTAACGTTACGTTATTGTGTGTGATACATTGACTAACGTAACGTTATGTATAGGTACCTCATGCAACCCTGCTTAAAAAAATCACTTGACAAAAAGTATAAATAAGGTAGCGAACTGCAGTGGACGCAACAGATTGCCGTGTTTGCAATGACGTTATAACCATAGGCATCTTATAAGTAGACGCAGCATTGGCTGCTGTGACGCGAGAAATTCGGCCGCCATTTTGAAGTGGTGATGAGGAGCCAGCGAGCAGCCTAAACTGACAGTTGACAGGTAGCAAACAAAGACGCCGGGCTGGTGTTGAGCGTTTTCCTGCTCAAATGAGCGGACTGTTGAAAATAGGAATCGGGGGATTACTTTTCACAAGTAAGATTTAACATTAACGTACTATTGGTTGTATTTTGTGAGAATAATATTACCACAGAGTTGAGAAGGAGCAAAGATCTTCAATATTTGTATGTGAAAATCACAAAGAAATCTTCTGGGGGAGGATGACACCCCTACAGGGGTTTGGTTTTCAAACTTTCAGCCCCACCTAAAACAAAATTCCCCAGCCGCCACTGATTATTATGCATTCTCATTTTAGGCAAAGTATAAGACAATACTTTCTTAACAGTATAATTGTAACCAGGAATAAGTCTTCAAGTAACAATATTCAAATACTAACATTGTTGGGTAAGACAGAATTTGGTTTTATTCTGAATCCAGTGAAACAGATTGGAGGTTTTAGCTGATATAAAGACTTTCAGGTGTTTATATATGTTTAAGTTTTTGGCAGACACTTTTATCCAAAGCGACATACATAAAAAATACATATAAAACAATTACTGTAAACATTATCATTTAGGGCAGACCTGGGCATTCTGCGGCCCGCGGGCCACATCCTGCCCTTTGTGCGTCCCTGTCCGGCCCGCGTGAGGCCAATCATAAATTACAAAATACATTTTAAAAAGTATCTATGTCGAGTGTGCAATACAACGGTGCTGCTTTTGTTTTGAAAAACGTTATTTGTATTACTTCCGTGTGGACGTATGCGCGTGTGTGATTGTGAGTGAATGTGAACAGCGGCAATCACAATTTACAAAATAAAGTTTAAAAAACATCTATGTCGTGCGTTCAATACAACTGTGCTGCTTTTATTTTGAAAAGTGTTATTTATGGGCTTATGTCCGTCCGGGTGTAACCTGTGAGTGAAGGTGCACAGCGACAAGTGATGAGACGCTAAAAAGAGAAAAGTTGATGACAAATGGCGTGTATTCAACAAGACATGCTGCTAAGTATTTCTTTACAGAAATTAAAGCTAAAGCCGTGTACTTAATTTGTGGTACACATGTTGCTGTGTTTAAAGAATATAATTTGAATCGCCACTACACGATGAAGCACGAGGAAAAATACCGGAATCTGTCTGATGAAGAGCGCGCAAAGGAGGCTGATGCGTTTATGGTAAAACTGTAAACCCAACAAAGACTTTTTACCAAATTTCACACCCCCAGAGATGCAGCTGTCAGGACAAGTTTCGTCATTTCTCACAAAATTGCCAGAAAAAGTAAGGCGTTTTCTGACGGAGAGTTTATTAAGGAGTGCTTATTGGACTCTGTTGCGCTGACATGCCGGAGACTGACTATTTTTCGCTGGCTTTGGATGAGCGCTGCGATGAACGTGACACAGACCAGCTGCTCATCTTCTTACGTGGGATAACTGCCGACTTTCAAATCACGGAGGAGCTGGCAGTCATGCAGTCAATTAAAGAGACAACCACAAGTAATGACTTGTTCACATAGGTAAATGCGTGTTTGGACATGTTAGGACTGAAATGGGACAAACTGGCAGGTGTGACAATCCAATCCAATCCACTTTATTTATATAGCACATTTGAACAAAAATTTTTTTCCAAAGTGCTGCACAACAATATTAAAAACAATATTCAAATATTATCCTTAGCTCCACCAATGACTGAATAAAAACTAAAAATAATTACATATAAAACCAATATAAAAAACAATATAAAATAAATATCATTAAAAACGATTTTTTAACAACAGATTGTTGTCTAAATCTGACGGGGAAAAATGTTGGATAATGCAGGATAAAGTGACAGAAATTAACCCTGTGCAGAAATTGACATTTTTGCATTGTATATACATCAGGAAGTGTTGTGTAAGACAGTGTTAAAAATAAAACCATCAAAAGCAATCTGCTTTTGTATGAAGTTAAATTAGATTAAATTAAATTATTATTATTATTATTAATTATTATTATTATTATTAATGTTATTATTATTATTATTATTATTTATCTTACGGTATATCAAAAATAATATTGAGCAAAATTGTATTGAAATTTTGTCGATGTGGCCCTCCAGCTGTGCTCGGGTTGCCTATGCGGCCCCCGGTAAAAATTAATTGCCCACCCCTGATTTAGGGGAAGAATACAATACAAAATATCAATACAAAGTGTCAAGACAGAATAAACTCTCTGCTGCTGCAGCAACAGAGATACAGTCTCTAAGTCAAGTTAGTAAGACTAAGATATATATATATATCGAATGTATTCTAAGATATATATATATCGAATGTGTACTAAGATATATATATATCGAATGTATTCATACATTGTTTATGTAGGATATACGCATGTATATATAACCTAATCATATTGTTTCTTGAATTTAAAAATAGCTGACCGTTTTTTTCCCCCTTCTATGGGAATATATTCCCAGTTTTGATCTCGGACGACTGGTCACTTATAGCATATAAGAATATTCTATTACTGTTAAGCAAACTCTGAATAATAAAACACGCCAAAACATCTTTATCATAGCTACACGTATGACAAAAAAACGCGTGAAAATCAGTGGTATTCATTGAGGTAAGATGAGTTAAATGCGCTGACAATTCATTGCTCCTGCAAAATGTATTGCACTGAGTGGAGCGGATCACCACTCCAAGATGGTGGCCCCGCGTCTCGTCAGCGCCAGTAGGCAGTAGC
Organism: Nerophis lumbriciformis; assembly: GCF_033978685.3. Classification (NCBI taxonomy): domain Eukaryota; kingdom Metazoa; phylum Chordata; class Actinopteri; order Syngnathiformes; family Syngnathidae; genus Nerophis; species Nerophis lumbriciformis. The sequence goes on along the minus strand of NC_084554.2, from coordinate 22,844,335 downwards.
GGTTGATGCTGCATCTACTTATAAGATGTCTATGGTTATAACGTTAGCAGTGAGTTTACAGCCTCACTGATTTAAATACACAGCAAATAAAAGTTACGTTACTTAGCCAATAAACGTTAGCTTACATTCAAAACTTACCTTTCTTTGTGCAACTTCAAATGTCGAACGAAGTTGGAAGTTGTTTTGCGTCTCCGTCTGTAATCTTTGAACCGCATGTTTTGCATACAGCAATTCGTTTTTTGTTGACCAACTCGTAGTTTTAATACCCGAACAAACCTATTTTGGCATAATTTTTCCTCACTGGCGCGTTGTTTCACAGCTCTTCTTCATTGGTTGTCCTGCAATTTGATTGGATGAATGCTGTGGGATAAAAACAACGTGGATGTAATTTGATTGGCTGTTGTACTGACAGGCAGCACATGCTGACAGACACACACATACACAATGAAAGATACGGAGCGCTCCTGAATAACTTTTTAATCTTTGGGTTTCGGGGAAAGTAGTCTTGTCAAGTCAAAAGGCTCAAGTCCAAGTGAAGTCACAAGTCATTGAAGTTAAAGTCTATGTCGAGTTGCAAGTCTCTTTACATTTTGTCAAGTCGAGTCTAAAGTCATCAAATTTATGACTTGAGTCTGACTCAAGTCCAAGTCATGTGACTCGAGTCCACACCTCTGACTCTGAGTGCCTGCAAGACCGCATTCAGGGATGGATTACTAGTGCGCTGCAGCAGATTGTGAAAGTAAAGACTCACTAAAGCCGCTGCTCCTTTTAAGTGTTGTTTCAACTTCTGTGCGAGTGTCAGTCATATTGCCTTATTTTGTTCTTCTGGGCTGCACGTCCAGCTGTGTAAGTGGAAAAGGCACAACGCTGATTGATCATTCATTATGTTGTTAATGAGCCTCACTTTCGCAACAGTGTAACGGGAGGTCACACACATACGCAAACGTACCCAAACACACACAAATTCACAGACACCCACAGGATTACGGTCAATAAAGGCGGATTGTTCCGAGCAGGATTATACCAAGCATTGTTGCTTTACTACTGTTTACTACTGCGGTAACTTCTAACAGACATATCCGCCATGTATGATCGACGAAATATGCTACCAGCTGATCATCGTGATCAAACTCAAATTAATCGCGATCAACGATCATATAATCGCCCAGCCTTAAATCATACTGTTTGCCATTACAAGCCAATTTAAATGGACTTGTTTGGCTATGTGAAGCTTCTCATTAAGTATGTCACACAAGCATAATACACAATCAAAAAGTTTTGAGAAACCATTAAATTGTATATATATAATACATGTAAGCGATAAAAGTAATTATTCATTGAAATACAAAGAACGCTGCCAGTGTGTACTCATAATGCAACAGGTCAAAATTACATCATTACCCTGAATGCATTTCTGTGAAAGTATTGCGGTTTTTGCTAATTTGGACAAATAAATGTTTTTTTACCACAACAAATTTATTTTCCGATAGTGTTGAACATTTACTTGCACTCAAGGGTATTTTCAGAGAGAAAAAAAAAGGCAAACGTAAGTGAGATAAGTGAATATTTTGGAAAATCATGAATACCGTAAAAGCTGGGAATTTTTCGGCTTTAATAGACTTTTTTGTCCTGACTAAGACAAACATTTTAATGGTGAAACAGTTGAAATTGGTTGAAATACGTGGGAGAAGAAACACAAAGAAAAAAAAAGAAAATACTGGAAAATTATGAATTACAATAAGACCGGTAATTTTTGGAAAAGTTTGTTGAAAGAGCACACATGTCCTTCATGCGCTGAACATTTTGACATTTGAACGGGATAAATCCGATGAACGCCTTTTGGCATTCACACAATAAAAAATAAACAAGTCGTCTCACATATACTGTAATAGCGGTCGTCTTTAGGAACGCTCCAACTGTTTTCAACCAATCTGTGTTCAAAAGTAAAGCCCGCCGTCCAAACTTTTTGAAAATACCACCTTACTGGCCTACTGTAAACATATTGTTATGTAGTAGAAATTATCCAGATCAGCCCTTCTTCCTTATCTCGGGTTTCATGAAACTGCCCATAACTTTTTTAATTATGTTGCTCACAAACACACAAATCCTGGCAAATGTATTTATTGTATTTGCTAATTATATGCTTAAAAACTCACTTATTTTCAGTCCTGTTACTAAAATGAGTCTTTGACTTAAAAATCTTGCACAAAAATGTGAAGTGAATTATATTTATAGAGCACTTTTCTCCAGTGACTCAAAGCGCTTTTACATAGTGAAACCCATGATCTAAGTTTCATTCAAACCTGTTTGGGTGGCACTGGGAGCAGGTAGGTCAAGTATCCTACCCCAGGACACAATGGCAGTGACTCGGATGGCGGGAGCAGGGATCGAACCTGGAACCCTTTAAGCTCTACCAACCGATCCATCGTTATAAAATAAAGTTGCCTGAAATGGCCCATTGCATATTTTTATTCGTTTAATATGTGTATTATCAGATTCAAAGTTGGAAAAGAAGAGAAATGTAATTTTACTTTCAGAGTTAAACCAGGTAAATGACACAGATTCGTTGTAATGGCCCAAATGCTAATTTGTTGTCAGGCTGCTGTAGAATAACAAACTGTCCCTTTTATGTACCTCTCTTCCCCACTCAACTGTCACACAGATCCAGAATGGCTGAGCTCAGTGCTGCACACACGTGTGTTTGTGACTGTGTGTGTTTGTGTAGGCAAACATGCATACCTTCACAGCAGCATCACACTGAATAGGAGCCTTTTGAGGGTACTAAACATTGACAACCCCCCTGATAAAAAAGCTGGCCGAGACAGACACTAGGCTCCTTAAGCGTTCTCTCATGTGAGCGCTCGTCTCTTTGTGGTCCAAACAGTAGGAAGGAACTTGTCTGACATGCGTGAAAAAGCTGTCTGTTCAAGAATACATCTCTCTTACTTACCTCCTCCTCCCTCTGCTTCACCACAGATGGACAACAAAGGCTGGAATGAACAAAAGGCCTCTTTTACCGAAGCAACGAGTAACAGTGAGTATCGGCACGTCTCCCCATGTCTCTTTCCATTTCCTTCGCCTCCCGTTTCCCCGCATCTCCATCGCTCCCTCTATCCCAAGGTGGTTTTAGCTGACGAGATGGCCCTGCGTTTAATCTCTGTGACTGGTCAATGGGCATCTGACTGTCAGCTTAATCAGCCGTGCGTCCTCGTGGGGAGCCTGTGAATTCAGATCCATTCAGTCAGGCTTACGGGCCCGCACACTGAGGCCCTCCGGGTAGTCCCCCCCCCCCCACACTCTGCCTTCCTGTGCACAAATACGTAGCGTTTCACTCAGGATTAGCGCACACGTGCCCATATGCACAAATATATGCATATAATCCCACGCAGACGCATACCTCAAATTGATGCAGGCGACATATATATGAACATATGATCAACAATTCGCTAAAGACAGAACATCTTAACTGTCCTCAAAATAAGATAAAGAGCCCAAAGACTGCATGCACAGTGCTACCTCCTTCTAATGCTCTACATACTACAGTGGAACCCACTTATCAGCGGCCCTTGGACTGACTGACTAATGTCAACATAAGCACTGGTCAATATAACAGAAAATTAAAACTGAGACCAACCTTTTCATTCCCCTTTACTTGCTACTTCAGCAGGATAATACTAAAATGTTTTAACCTATGGCAGTTTAAGATTGTTTTCGTCTATTTGTGCATACTTTTATTTGGATTCTTCTGTTTTCCAATGCTATTGTAGCTCGGGATGGGTTCCAAATTCGGTACTAGAGCCTGACTGCCTCTAGGTAACGTAACACTTTTCCATTCCAACAAAGCAAGAAAAAGGCGTTCAAAAGTACAGTAAGGCTCCTCTTTTTAAAATGCGCTAGCTCGATGCTAAATTACATTGGATTTGCCATAAACATACTACTGATTACTACATTTGTAATCTTACATAGCGATTTCAATAACTGCAATTTGGAAATCAAAACTTCAACTAAAATGCACAGTACAATCAAAACAGCAAATGTGTAGTAAGTACAATACTTATAGTTCAAACACTTTTTAGGGCTCAACAAAAGAAACGTCTGGTACATTCAACTTAATGGGAAATACTACTTTCTGGCTATGGCAAAACACCCTAGTTGATACACTACTGCCATCTGACATCTTGGAATTGCAACTGCATGCAAAGTACAGTACTTGCAAGTGAAACAGAAATGCAAGAAAACAAGATGACTGAGCAACTATGTTAAATTTGAAATAAAAATTTCGATGTATTTTTTTTTTAAACAATCACCATTTATTAACACATTTGTAGACACACAGAACTACCGAAAATTGACACTGTTGAGTGCCTGTATGTATTCTCAGGTACGGTATCAATTCAAATGTGAAAGGTACCGATCCCTATTTGTAGCAACGGGAGTATTGTGTATAGTTCTGAGCTGGGATTTAAAAGTTGGGCTATAGGGTGCAGTGTCATTTGCCTGCTAGTTCAGAGCCATAATAGGTAATAAAGTAAGAGTCCCTTGGGCTATCAAAAGCAGTGGTCCATATATGTTGACGGTGACTTAAACAGGCTCTTTTTAATAAGAAGAATAAGACGGTGGACCGGGACTTGATGCGTTGGTTGAGAAAGATGGGTTGGCGGTAAAGACGGGACAGAAATAAGTGTCCTGTTTCTGCATAATTCCTATTTTTTTAATGCGTGTCGTAAGCCTTGACAATAATAAATAACATATATCTGCGTGTTAAAAATAGCTGACTAAAGACAAAAAGTACTAGCTACTTTTAGCCCAGCTCCAAAATTTTTGCAGAAAACATCTGCCGTCTTTAGTCACCAGGTTATTTGAAGAAAAATCCTGGATTGTGTTTGAAATATACATACCTTTTATGACACACTTTTTATGTATTGATTTGCATGGGAATGTGATGACCCAACAGGACTTTTTTTTGTTTTGTTTTGCAGTGGGAGGTAGAACTCAAAGTACATGAAAAGCGTGAATATGGAAGCAGCTGCTCACCGTCAGCTGTATTTTTGTCAAGTTTGCCCATTTGTCATGAATCAAAATCTAAAAAAGTAGCAGCGCTCCTAGCCGTTGGTTGTCAAACCTTCTAATTTAAGACTTGCTTTCTGGTTGTATTGTTTTTTCTTATAGCCGGCAGAGTTTTTCCCCTTTCCTCCTCAAAATAAGGGAGTTGAATTGAAACCTTTATGGATTTCTTGAATTGAATGACATGCTGCAAACTATAAAGCTCCTGGATAAATAAATGAGCACAAACAGATCCGTATTTTGAATTAAAATGCACTGTCATCGCCCAAACCCCATTGAGGCCTTTGGCAGTGCTGCAGTGCTCTCACACGAATGTTCCAATCTACTCAGTGGCCTAGTGACCTACTCAGTGGCCTAGTGGTTAGAGTGTCCGCCCTGAGATCGGTAGGTTGTGAGTTCAAATCCCGGCCGAGTCATACCAAAGACTATAAAAATGGGACCCATTACCTCCCTGCTTGGCACTCAGCATCAAGGGTTGGAATTGGGGGTTAAATCACCAAAAATGATTCCCGGGCGCGGCCACCGCTGCTGCCCACTGCTCCCCTCACCTCCCAGGGGGTGATCAAGGGTGATGGGTCAAATGCAGAGAATAATCTCGCCACACCTAGTGTGTGTGTGTGACAATCATTGGTACTTTAACTTTAACTTTAACTTTATACAAAACAAGACTCATCACTAAATATTGTTGTTTGCCCGACGCTCAATGTGCACACAATATGCAGATTAGAAGTGAGCCGCATGGATGGCTTTCATGTGCTCTGGTCCAATTTGTCAAGAGATACATTTTGTAAATTACATTCAGAGAGAGATGTTTGTTGTTTGGTGGTTTTGGTTTATATGGCAGCTACAGACAATGCCTACCACCCTAACACCAAGCAGAGCCTTCTGGGAAACGTCCGAGCCCCCCGTTTGATTAGTGTCTTCACCTTGCTCCTTTTCTTTTGACTTACCTATCTGCTAATTCACTTGTTATGACGCACATTATTTAAATAACATTTGTTGCACAAACAACATTTACAACCCATTTAAAATGGAAACGACTTGTCAATGACAAATGGCTTTTAAGTGTGTTGTTAAGTTGTCTTTTGTTGCCTGTTGTCATGATTGCCAGTTCGCAATAAAAGCAGGAGGAACACAGTTTTTCTGACTCTTCGCTAAGGATTTAAACATTGTGAGCTTATAGTTCAAGTTATAGAACCATGGAGATGCATATGAAGATGGACACATTTAATTTGAATAAGGAATATGTTTATAATTTTTTTAGCTTATATTGGACATGATTTATTTATTTATTACAACTAAAATATAAAACCGTCATGCCAGGTGTAAAATTAAATAAAACACTATAGCTACGTTTCCACCAATCAAACTAACTGTAAAGTCCGCGATTTGTGATCTGCAGGTGGCTTTTTAGTGGCATATTTTGAACATGAACCTAAGCAAAAATCTTGACAAACATTTACAAATTGTTTGCTTTGTCAGTTGTAACAAAAAGCTGAGAACTAGGCAGTTTTTTAATTGTATAATAATTAGTGCTGTCTAATGATTCATATTTTCAAATCAGATAAATTGCACTTGTGGTTTTAGAGTACTCATGATTAATTGCAGCAATCACATGTTTGCTAAATAATAATTTTGAAAAAAGACCCCAACATTTTGTCATGTAATTTTATTGTTAAAGGACAAAAAAAAAAGTTATTGAGTAATCTATTGATTAGTTTATTCACGTAATCGGATAAAACACACAATGCATATTTTAGGCAAATAGTTTAAATATAATTCCTTTTTTTGTTTTTGTTTGCTATAACCTTCATTTTTTGTCATAAACATTGAAATTGCACTTAAGAAGTGCAAAAAAAACCTCGGCAATTCGCCGCCTCACAGATTACGGCACCCACACTTAGAGGTGGAGGAAATCATCGATTTTTAGATGGATCACAATTCAGATATGGACGATTATAGAATCGATTAGTAAATGTCAATAGTCGATAATCGATTTATTTACTGCAAATAAAGTAATGCAGACAGTTGTAAAATTTGGATGACTGCAGCGAGCCAGCTCTCAGGCACTTATGGTTCAGTTTTGCACACATTTTCATCATCACATCATTAATTTAATAAATGCGGGAGTTAATTTAACTGTTTTCTCATTACAGATGAATTGGGTTTTTTTAGGTTTCAAGTGATAAACGCTTATTTAGTGAAACAAAAAAATTAAAACTGCATCAATACACATAAATTAAAGATGCATCAATAATACATTTTTAATTGAATCGTAGCTCCTGAATTGTTATCTTAATCAAATCGTGAGGTGCCCAAAGATTCCCACCTCTACCCACACACCACATGTGCGCTCTATTGCAGGGGCCGTGCGCAAACTATGTACATGTATTTAAAGTTCCGGGCACTCCATGCACTGCTGATTTTATCAAATTTTATTACGATTACACAAAGCAACAGAATATTAATCAAAGCTTTTTTGTAATTGAATGAATCCTTTTAATCGATTAAGCGATTCAGTCCTAATTACAATTACTTGTCCATACCAGAAATGCTTTAATTATAGCCAAGGCATTAATTCGCAAATTGCTGGGTTTCATGTAATGTCACATCGGGTTCCTGTCGGTTTGGACTCAAGCACATGGAGGGCATAAAAGGGTATTTCGGGTAAGAAGCAAAGTGAAAGCCTTGTGAAATTTCTGCATACATGTGCAGTTCTCGCCTGTGGAAATAATTCCAAATAGGATTTTGTAAAACGTTATTAGAGATTTCCTAAGATAGTCCATCTTAAAAAGAAAAAAGTTGTTCAAACAACCAAAAAACACAGAGAAAGGTTGCTGCAGTGCTAAAACTGCAGCTCCCACTGAGTGGAGTACACGATCGAGTTGGCATCAACCACTTTGTCCATGTCTGTATGATTATAAAAATAAACCATTAAAGCCTAGTAATGATTTATTTGCTTTTATTATTTTCCATATACTTACATATGAGCAGTTTTCTTCATGAAATGGCCACCTAATATGGATTTGTGTGTTGTTGTTGTTGTTGCAATTTAGCTTTAAATAAACCTTGCTCAATAGAATGAATGTAGTATTAGTACATTTATCGTAGGTGTCATGATCAACTTTCGCCGGAGTATGACCCCATCGCAGGGAAGAAATCATGAAAATAATAACAAAAAGTGCACTCAAAAATGAGTGAGAATAACACCTAATGCACACAAAGGGTGTGAAGAAACGGAAATCGCACACAAAAGGTGTGGAGAGGAATAAGTAAACGCTACACGGCAGCGAACGAGGAGCGTGAATGGAGCCAGAGCAGAGGAGGTGAGCATAACTGGAAGGGTGAACGTACCATCAGGAATCAACTGGCGCCAAGTGAAGGAACTGGAGAGCTTAAGTAGTCAGGAGGAAATTAGTATCAGGTGTACGCAAAGGTGGCTCCGCCCCATAGCCCGAAAAGCAGATAGGCATCAGCAGAACTGCCAGATCATGACAGTAGGCTGCATATTCCTTAACAATGACATATTGTCTGGATATTGCTGAATATTGCTGCAACTAAACATTGCTGGACATTAAAACAACTTCAGACGCCAAAATATAGATGACCGCAAAATATTTATAGAGGCCTATCATGCTTTTTACAATTAAATAACTAATAGCGTTAACACTACGATACCAGAAAAGAATATCAAAAACAATATAGAAGTGCAAAATGCATGGCTCAATAAGGGCCTAATGAAGTCAATCAATAAGAAAAATTATCTATATAAATCAAAAGTCCTACTGAGGAAAATACAAACAAGTACACTAAATATAAAAAATAATTAACTAGTGTCATACGTACTTGAACGGACCGTAAAAACACTGCGTCGATCATCATAATTCCGTGCTAAGAGATCACAGCTTTTAACTTCAATGTACACAACTGAATAATTTAGTTGCTCAGACAGAAATTAGTTTTTATACGTTTAGATTGGGGTTTGTTGTTTTTAACGGAGAAAGACGTGCCAAAGTCCCCGCCATGATTTACCTCTGCTCTTCTTCTGCAGGCTACTGTGATTGGATAGATTCCTTACTTGTCCCACTCTAAAGACAAAATTAAATATGATTGGATTTCGTCTGTCAACATTTTCTTCTCGTTTTTATTTTGTCAATTTCATCTTTGTTTTCGTCAAAGTGCATTTGTTGTGATTCGTTATCGACTTATTTTAGTCAAGGGAAAATACAGTAGGGCATTGGTGATAACTAAGACTAAATTTTTTTGTCAACAAAATTAACCCTGTTTTTAGAGATGTACACCACGCCCCTAGCGACATACTGTCACTAACTCAGCAGTTAATTGGCTCAAGGAGACAGTTGTTTGGGGAATTTTCGTATTAAAAGGCCCCCTCAAAAATACACCTCATTTCTAATAAATACCTCGTACTCACTGCAGTTGAGTATAGAAAAGCCTGCCGAGTCACAATTTCAGGAACTACGGTAAATTTTTTCTTATCCTGCAAACACACACCCAACATCAGGTGTGCCCAAACTTTTTCAGCAGGCGAGCTACTTTTCAAATGACCAACTTGAGGTACCGTATTTTCCGCACTATAAGGCGCATCTAAAAACCACAATTTTTCTCAAAAGCTGACAGTGCGCCTAATAACCCGGTGCGCTTTATTACGATTCATTTTCATAAAGTTTCGGTCTCGCAACTTCGGTAAACAGCCGCCATCTTTTTTCCCGGTAGAACAGGAAGCGCTTCTTCTTCTACGCAAGCAACCGCCAAGGAAAGCACCCGCCCCCATAGAACAGGAAGCGCTTCACCCGCCCCCATAGAACAGGAAGCGCTTCACCCGCCCCCGGAAGAAGAAGAAAAAACGCGCGGATATCACCGTACGTTTCATTTCCTGTTTACATCTGTAAAGACCACAAAATGGCTCCTACAAAGGACAAGGATCCGGTTCATAAAAAGACGCAATCTCTCCATCCGCACACGGATTACTACCGTATTTCACAGCAACTGATATTCCTGTGAACTGCACTGTGGAACGGGAGCACGTACGGTGAATATTCGCACCACAGAGAATGAGGAGTCATCCTTCACTGTGGTTCTAGCTTGCCATGCTAACTTCCACCCAGGGTGATATTCAAAAGGAAGACCTTGCCAAAAGAGACCTTTCCAGCCGGCGTCATCATAAAAGCTAACTCGAAGGGATGGATGGATGAAGAAAAGATGAGCGAGTGGTTAAGGGAAGTTTACGCGAAGAGGCCGGGTGGCTTTTTTCACACAGCTCCGAAGGCGAACACACCTTCACTAAGACGGGCAGATAGCGCCGGTCGACATACGCCAACATCTGCCAGTGGATCGTAAATGCCTGGGCAGATAGTTTCGGTCACAACTGTGGTCCGAGCTTTCCGGAAGGCAGGATTCACAGAACTGCTGCACAACAACAGCGACACTGAATCCGATGACTTCTACGAGGCGGAGCCGGCCATTTTTGGATCCCACGCTTGCGCAACTTTTCAATTCGGACACCGAAGACGAAGAATTCGAAGGATTTACGAATGAAGAATAACTTCAGAAGGTGAGCGCTATGTTTATTTTGTGTGTTGTGATATTAACGTTCGAGCAACATTATGTTGCTATTTATTGCTCTACACCATTTTGAATTTTACTATGTTTGTGATTGCACATTTGCGTACATTTTGGGACAGAGTTGTTAGAACGCTGGTTTTCAATATATTATTAAAGTTTGACTGAACTATCTGACTGTTTTTTTGACATTCACTTTAGCGCAGCGTTTTTTTGACATTCACTTTAGCGCAGCGTAGGCGCGGCTTTTAGTCCGGGGCGGCTTATTGGTGGACAAAATTATGAAATATGTAATTCATAGAAGGTGCGGCTAATAATCCGGTGCGCCTTATAGTGCGGAAAATACGGTAATCTACCTCATCCTCTTATATATTTAGTCTTTAACAAAAACATCAGTTTTGTAAATAAGTTAAAGGTGTTTGGTAAAGCGTGTTTACACAGACTACTTTCTTTCATGAAGACAAGAGTCTACCTGATTCTGATGACTTGCATTAATTGGAAATAAGTTCCACAACTTCGAATTTGCATTGCAGAGGAGAAAAAAAGTCCTCCTTCCTGTCTTAGTACCACATGAAATTGGTTGGTTTTTGGTATCTTATTTTTCTAGCTTCCATACTCGTTTTTATGCACTTTACAAGAAATACTTTGTAGGCAAACTCTGTAGCTTGCTAGCTTGTGAGAGCTAACTTTCTGAGACTCTTATTTTGTTAGCGGAGGCAGGATGGAGCAGCACTTTTGTTATGAAGACAGGAACTGTGCGGTTGGTCTTTAGACTTTTGACAGCAGGTATGTCGCGGGAGTCTGTTGAAATAAAAAGTTTTTCTCGCATTTTTGCAGGTCGTTTTTTTCTTCATACTGAGCTCGGAGCAGCCAGCTTCATCCCACAAGATCCTCAGCTGCCGTGAATATCTATGAAGTGACGCCATAGTGAAGATTGATTCATTTGCACATTTTTAGGTCTATTTTTTTTTTAATGCCTAGCTGGCGATCGACTGACACACCCTCCGCGATTGACCGGTAGCTCTCGCTCACCCTAATTGGCCCCCTGCCCTACTGAATGTGCATGTCCTTCCGGCCTTTGGCCTTTGTGAGCTGTGGGATGCGGTGTAACAACAAACAGGGAGGTTTAGAGACAGGAAGGGAGCGTAAATGAAAAGACAAATTAGAAGAGTGATTTTTCTCCTGTCTACTCCCATGGACGCCGCAGCCAGGCTTTTCATTCGAGTTGCCACATTTCATTTCCTGCTGAGCATATGTGTGTGCGTCGGTTTGTCCACGATCGTGTGCATGTGTAAACTATGCGAAGGTCTCGCTCGGCTGTGGTGATTTATAGGAGCGGGCTCTGGCCCTATCTGTTTTCGATCAGTCTCATGCTTGGTTCTGGCTTCCCTCCAGCACTCCCCAGGCCCACCGGACGCCGAGCATGGGCGGAACCCCTGGAAACTCGCACTGCTCTCCTTTTTTCTTTCAGTCCCCCCTTTCTTCTGAGCTTCACCACTTATTCTGCCCATCTTCTGTTTTCTCTCACTTGCCTCCACTTTGAGCAAATTGCTCAGTCTCACGCGTCTACAGCAGCTTCAAACTATGGCTTCACATTGCAAACATCCTCACATTCACACCCACACACGCAGACCAGCACTCACATGGATTACATTCTCTGCCCCCCCCCACCCCAGAGCCTCCGCCCATATCGCTCTTTGGCCGCGGCTGATGTCATGTTGGCCAGCATCTTTTCTTTTTTATGAGGCTGCACAGCGAATTCACAGGCAACTTTGTGCAAATTTAAATCTGTGACTGGAAAGGGAGGCAAAGCCTGTTGTGTCATCGCTGGCGTGGGTGAGATTGCTGTTGTGTGAGTAATAATGCCTGGATTTCATAGCCCCCCCCCTGTGCCCGCTTCGTTTGTTATAAAGTTGGGCAGCGGCTTCTTTAGATTCCCAGAAACCACTGACTAAGGTGCAAGCGTGCAAATGTCCGTCTTTGTATGTGTGATGGTCATAGTAACTAAAACAGGAAGTATGCTGTCAGTCAGCCGCTCGCTCCAGCACTTTCTTCCCAGCTGTTGGTCCATATACACACAAACAAGCACAAAGACACACACACAGATGGTCTTCCTGTCTCTGGTGACCTTGGCTGGACTTCGGAGGTTCGCATGGTTTTCACATCCACTCCTCCTGGCTCCCTCACTTTTATCCTCTCTCACTCCCTCTTCACATCTCCTATTTGTCTTTCACGTCGGATATCATTTTAATTGGAGCCACAGAGTAACTAAAGTAGTCTACGTCCCGACAGAGTTTTTCCTCCATCCACCTGTCGCGGCCATTTCAGGAAAGTGATGTCAGAGCGAGGCAGACGCCAAGATAAACGGATGGGATTTGGATAGGGAGGGTCTGGAAAGCGTAGTGTTGCTTAGCCGGTTTAAACCTCAGCGTGTCTGGATGAAGCCGTGTCCTGTTAAAGAGAAGCCACAAAACAGATGCTTTGGCCTGTTAAATGCAAATCGCAGAGAACATTCTGTTAGGCTACAGAAAAGCACTTGCAGGATGCGAGACACAGAACCTACGGTTTGTCCAGACGTTGTGGCTTGCATATCCCTCAGTCAGAGAGCAAGGATTCCTAATTAAGGGCTAATCATCCATACAGATTTACTAATTGCATGTTTAGTCTATGGAACAATGGCCAAAACTGCACCGCTTCTGAATTGGTTCCGGAAGCCCAGTAAAGGCTCACAATCTACAACATGTCTTTGTCCCCCCACCTCTTTGGGTTAAGGCGTTCAAAGTGATTCCAGTTAGCAGAAGTGCTGTTTCTCATCAGTGATGCAACGCTGGCCGTTGTGTTGATATTGGTAAATGTGTCTCCGCTTGCCTTTCCGAATGAGGAAAGAGGCGGCGTGTCTTTCCCAGCGGACATCTCGACCGAGCCCAGAACTGCCAAACCACACAAACTGATCGAATGCTACTTTGGGAGCCAACACACACGGCGACACACATATGTAGGCACAAATGAAGTTTTGTCGGTCATTTTAGTGGTTCTGTACCATTGTGATGTTTACTTCCTATGGAATACCAGAAGTTTAGTAAGCTCTATTATTTCCAAACAAAATGAAAACAGCAAAGACTGGAAAATACACCAGTTTATGAATTATAGACTTGTTTCCTTAGTTCCACAATTTTCCGAATTCAGAAAAAGTATTTAACAACAGATTAGACAAATTTCAAGATAAAAATGCAACGGGGGCAGACAGCCAATACGAATACAGAGCTAAATTGTCAACATTGATGGCTCTAATCAAAAAATTACCAATGCAAATGATTGTAAACTGTGTGCAGCTGCAGTGTTTATGGATCTAACAAAAGCATTTGACACAATTAATCATAATATCTTGATTAACAAATTTGAACAGTTTGGCATCAGAGGGTTGGTCTTGAACTGGGTAATCAGCTACTTAACCAACAGGAATCAATTTTTGAAGCTGGGCGAGCACACATCTGCAGCTTTAAATATATCTTACAGTGGACCTCAAGGATCAGTACTGGGACCAAAATTGTTCAGTCTCTATATAAGCGACATTTGTAAAGTTACAAAGGACTAAAAGTTAGTATTTTTTGTTCAAGGTAGAACCCACAGAAGCAAATTCAAATAACATAAGAAATTAAAAAACTAAAAAGATGGTTTGACACAACAGACTAACCTTTATATCTTAAAAAAACCCAAAAAAAAACACTGCAACAATGAATATAGCAATATATGTTCTGGTTCAAAATATACTCCATATTCTCTACTGCAAATTACAACCTATTAGTTTTCTCTTCATGTGAACTTGATGGATATTTGTTTTATTTATTGTTTTGTGGATTGAAACAGGAGTGAACAAATGTGTTGGAAATTTTTATGAAAGGAAAAGGGGTAGGATTCAGTCAGCTCTGCTTCTTCTTACTCCTTTTTGGAACTGTTGGAATGTGAAATTGTAAACTCGTAATTGGAACACTGCAACTATATGCATGTTAGAAATAAACCAACCCCAATACCAAAAATTATATTATGTCTTATAGTCCTCAGTTGATATTTTCAGAGTTGCATTTCGGTGACAACGTTCCTCAGTATTTTCTCACAATTTCTAAGGAGAGATTGCAATTTCTAATACCCGAAAACTCTTTTAGCTTTACATATTGATGGACAAAAGGTGGGATTAGACGAGCTCATGCTTCTTCCTACTCCATTTTAAAAGTGATTGATGTTAATCCTAACCCTAACCCTTTTCAAAATGTTAACTTATCTGACTTATTATTTGACGAACCTGAGAACCATTTGTGAGTTACGCATTTCGGAAGTATAATTGCCTTGCTGCAAAACATAAATGTCCATTGCAGAAGACACTGGTTGTCAGCACGATGTTGTGCTTTATGGAATTCTATCATGTTCATATGCATTGTATTTACTTCAGTGTCTCACCAATGCCGTTTCTTCCTTTTAATAGTCCTTCTATCTCTCCCAGCCCCCAAAGGTCTTCTCCACCTCAGCCCTGACGTTTACCAGGAGATGGAGGCCAGCAGGAAGCAGGGGGGCAGTGCCCCAGCCCCTAACAGGAGTAGTAGTAGCGGTGTATCCATCAACTACATGGCCTCCAAAGATGCGAATCCCTGTGCCGCCCCGCTACCACCAGGACACACTCCTTCATACTACAGCGCTCCATCCTCCTCTTCTGGGCCGACAACCACCATGGCCAGAGAGCTGCTGCTAAACGGTCAGTCGCCGACCGTCGACGCTCCTGCGCCGCCAGTGAAGGGGAATAGTCCGCCGTTGGCCTGTGGTGGGTCCGTGCAACCTGCGCAGCAGCTGGAGTACCTGGCTCGCATTCAGGGCTTCCAGGTAAGCTGCACTACTACTTAGGTCTTGATAAGTTAAAAATGCATAGAGATAGAGGAAACATCTATTTCTGGTGAGGCAAATGGAAAAAGGATAGCTCTTGAATGTCCTCTATTCTGAAAAATTTTCTTTTCAAAGATGTTAGAAAAGTAATATGCTTGTTTGAACACCAACCAAGTGAAAAATCGTTCATCCCCTTGTTTATTTACTCTATTTTTGGAAGGAGAGGCCCACAGATGGACGATTTTGAACTTCTGGATTGTTATGACATAATAAACAGAAAACCCTCTTTTTATTGTATTATTTTATTTAAAACATATTTTTATTATTAAAACGTAAAAAGTACAATTTATTATATATGTATTTAAAACAAAAGTTAACTCCTACCTAATGCATATGATGCTGTCCTTGACCAGACCAGAGCTACATAACGCCGCCCCTATCTCTACATGCATATTTTCAGGGACAGCTTTGTTTGGGGGGAAAAAACACATCTTTAAAAAAGCTTGGAGCTGTGGCAACTGTCAGCAACAGACATGAACATTTTTTCATATTATTTTTATTGAGCAAATAAGCTAACCTAGCATTACAGCCTGTTGAAATGTGAGTGTACTGTAATGTTAGCACTGTGGCTCACATAGTGTTGCTAACATTTGTGTCCTCCTGTCCCACTCTTTAATGCGACATTGTTGAAATATACGACATCTATTACATTTGACTAAGTTGTAGTTTACTGTACCGGTGAAAATCAAAAAATTTAATATTGTGCAAAATGTACTACATCCATCCATCCATCCATCCATTTTCTACCGCTTGTCCTGTTCGGTGTCATTAATTAAACTTCAAATGTGAAATAATATGAGACATAAGCTAATTACATGCAAAGTGAGGCGAGATTTTTAATTTGAGGGTTTCATAAGCTGTGAGCCATAATCAACAAAATTATATCAAAAGAAGGCTTAAAAAATATTCAGTTGCATGTTGTGAGCCTTTATTTATCAGTTATTTATTAGTTTCACCTTGTAAATATATTTAATGGAATAAACAAATCTTTGCACAATATCCAATTTTTTTGAGTTGCACCTTTTTTATCTAAGAAAGTGGATAGAGAGCACAATAGTGCTTCTTAGAGCCAAACACTTTGTCAGAGAGAGGCATGGACAAACACAAGCTACAGAAACACAAAACGGCGTGTTCCCGGAAGGTCTTACGACAAGTATTCATACACACACACACACACGTTGCAACTTCGATGTTAATCCCAGTACTAAAGTCATCCATTAGGATGTCAAAATGAGACTTTAAAGTACGGTACCACTGATTTCATGTGAGTGACTATGCAAGTCTTTCCAAAAATCATGAAACACACTTCTACCCTAACTTGCCTCACACACTGTGTGGTCTTGGCTAACCTGTGCGCTTAGAAAGAAGAAAAATCACTCGCACGTATATGCACTCATCATTCCTTTTATTAAAGCACGTGCGCCTAGCATGTGCGCCTGTGGTGAGACATCGCAAGAACAGACATTTAAGACATTCAAACCGCTCAGCAACACCTTCTGTTTTTTTCTTTCTCACTGAACATTATTGGCAAGTTATAGATTTAGACCTTCATTATCACTCAATCCAAACACATGCATATCAGCGGTTGCTCATATAAGCTACTTTTTATAAAAAATGTTGAGAAATATTTGAATATTTAAAACGACTGAGGGTTCCTTTGATAGGCATTATTGTTGCTCTGAGCTTTTGTGCGTGCGTCTCTGCGTGTGTATGGGTGCGTAACTCGAGACAGCCTGGCAAAGCCCAAGCACACAAATACATATGTACACATGCATGCAGCAGGTTTTGGTTAGCGGAAATGAAGAGTCAGGATAAGCCGGGGTGTCTTGTTTTCTACAGGTACAAAGTCAAATGTGCTTTAACTTGCATATATCTTTGACTCTCTTAATTGTGTGAATACTTATGTAATTCCACACCAAAATTAATATATTTATTATTCTTATTCTTCCTCTTCCGTAACGTTTTTCGTCCGCCTACTCCTTCCACATTTTTCATATGAGGTAATAAACACATCAGAACGTGAGAGAGGAATCCAAGCTGTAATTGAGACATGTAGGCAACACTGTAAGTGTTTTATTGCAGGGATGTTTTACATCATGGTGGTTTGTAATGAACTCTTCTGGTTTAAGGCATATGTACTGTATTCATATGTGTGTATGTGGTCTGAACACACACCACACATCCTAAATGTTCTAGCCACAAAAATGCACTGCCCTTGTTTTTCCACTAGATGCATAGTAGACATGTCACTTTGTGTCAGTCTGTCAATAATATCAAGCAGCAAACACTCCATTTATTTGTGTAATGTGATGATAACATCCTGGTCTGATTGTAATTTAATTATGTTTTCCAAGTCAGAGGATTACAGTGACTACTCAAGAAAGCAACTGATGCGAAGTAGCTCATATACGTTTCAGGCATTTAGTTCCAAAGACAAATGCAAGGGTGAATACCTGCTAAGCTTCCTATTTTTTGTACATTTCCATGCACTAAATGAGTCTTAATTTCTCAAAGTTATTTTTTTTGTATTTTCACACTGATGTGTGAAGTCCCACTGTCAATGGACTCTCTTTCATGCGACTATTGGTCATACGCAGTGTGCCTCCCCTACACTTAGGGGTGCTTGTTTACTTTTTGCAGAATATACAGTATGTATTGTTTTACATTATGTCTCTTGGCAATGCTGTAGCAGACGGCATCAAGAAATTATCCTAGATTGCACAATAAACATGACGCTTCTACTAAGAAGGTCTTGGAGTGGATGCAGGCCTGAAGCAAAGACTGGTGATAGAGAGTTGTTTTGAAGGAATTTTCGGAAGGAGAATTGAAAGAAAATGTTCAAATGTCCCGAGGGTCATTAACTAAACTCTGGATTGATGGAAGGAGTTTTGAGTCTGAAGCAAAAGGAAGTTTGTGCCCCAATACAGCTTCAGATGAGAGTTGCTATTGTTCTGTACAAGCTTTTTTTATCTGTACGCTAGTAAGAGCTGCCTGTCAGTTAAAAAAAAAACAAAAAAAAAACGCCAAGATAGTGTTACGAACAACTTATTTGGAACGGAAACAGCACAGCCAACATTCAGGTAAATGGTTCTCAAACTTTTTTCACCAAGTACCACCTCAGAAACACTTGGCTCTCCAAGTACCACCAATCTACCAAAATTGAAATACAGTAGTGTAGTTAGTCTAAGTATTCATTAAAAACAAGCCAAAGGTTTTATTCAACAAATGTATTTAATATTTTTGGCTACGCCACAAAATATTTTCAGCTCTGTGGTATTGCTTCCTGTTGCTTAAGTAGCTTCTAACCTAGTTCAAGACCAACCCTCTGATTCCATACCTTTCTAATTTGTTTATTAATATACTGTGATTGACTGTGTCAAATGCTTTTATTAAATCCATAAACACTGCAGCAGCACATTTTTTGCTATCAATTGCATTGGTAATCTCTTCCGTATTTCGATGAATGCCATTGATGTTGAGATGTTGGCTCTGTATTGGTTGTCTGTGAGTGTTTCATTTTTATTTATGAATTTCTCCAATCTGTTGTTAGACAGTTTTTCAATAATTTTAGTAATTTGTGGAAGTAGAGAAACAGGTCTGTAGTTTGTAAACTGGTGTTTGTCACCAGTCTTACAAATTGGTACGACTTTTGCTGTTTTCATTTTATCTGGGAATTTGCCTGTTTGAAATGATAGATTGCTGCTTTATGTTAAAAGTTCTAAAATCTCTTCAATAACCTTTATCATCGTATCAATAGCAATTGCATTACAATCTATTGAGGTCTTGGATTTGAATGTTTTCACGTATTTTGCACCGGCCAGAGCTGTGTCAGCCTTTCTTGTAGATCACTTGTGTGGTCAGAAGCGTTTAAAATATGTCCAACTCCTTCGGTTTTGTTGTTTATCTTTGGGTTGCTAGGCAACAGCTTTGAGCTAGCATTGAGCTAGTTTGTCCCTGGCTTTTCGGCACTTTCGGTTCGCTTATTTTAGCGAATCTGTGCCTCCCGACTAGACAGAGTTGAAGTCGAATATGTTAGTCGAATATGTTGATCGAATATGTTAATAATAATAATAATAATAATCAAAATATGTAAATAAAAATGTGTGTATAAGGTGCACTCTGTACACTTAATTGGAAAGTTTTCTTTAAAAAATAAATAATCTAACCTATGACCTGCCGCCTGCGCCATTAACCTGACTGCTGCTACTGCTGGTGGAGGACGACGTCACATCGTGTCACGGTCAAAGAGGCTAGTGGAGCAATTTTATCTGATTGATAATCTTTTACGATGAAAAGTGGGACATCAAAATTATCTGCTGCAGCCTATGAACCGAAGGAAGGAGGAGGAGGAAATTTGAGCTGAAAGCAGAGGTATGTATGTACATTTAACTCAATAATTTTTAGCATTAGCATCATTACTTTTCTTATATGGGCTAACAGTAACAGGATGTTGTTGCTGGTATTCCAATTCAGAGACCAGCAAGAATATTTCGCTTACGGTAACTCTCTGCTCAATTGGATGAACTTCTGAAGTATTCAGAAAGTAAATAAACAACATCTGTAAAGCAGAAAATTCAGAAATGCACTGATGTGAAAAAGTCGGTAGCCCAAACTTAAACTGTATTTAATGTAAGCTCAGCTATTTGCTCATTTGGCTGCAATGTAAGCTATTATTTAAATAAAATAATGGATGCTATTTACGATGTCATGCAATCAGAACATATTTACAGCCACGACGGGCACATGGACAAGCTGCGACAGAGGAGGAGGTGACACTGTGTTAGTATGTTCACCTGAGCCTCACCGTGAAGAAACATGTGGTTTTTTTAATATTCTTGCAGGGCAATTTCTTTCCATTATATATGTTTTATTCATCAATAAATACCATTTCAATGTAGAAAAAGTAATATAGAGTTACAATGCATGCAGAGATGACATTTGTGCCATTTTGTCTTTTACACGACAGCATCTATTCAGACAGCAGCAGCAGCAGCACATTTGCTGCTGAGAGACAGACGACATGTTGATCCAAGTGAGTGTTTTTTTGGAACAGACTGTATTACCAATCCTTTTTCAATTAAAAAGTATACAACATATATGCTCAACAGTAACAACAACAGTGCCTGGTATGTTAACATAACATTATGGTAAGAGTCATTCAAATAACTATAACATATAAAACATGCTATACGTTTACCAAACAATCTGTCACTCCTAATCGCTAAATCCCATGAATTCTTATACGTCTAGTCCCTTACGTGAATGAGCTAAATAATATTATTTGATATTTTACGATAATGTGTTAATAATTTCACACATAAGTCGCTCCTGAGTAGGGATGTCCCGATCCGATATTTGGATCGGATCGGCCGCCGATATTTGCCAAAAAATGCGTATCGGCAAGGCATGGGAAAATGCCGATCCAGATCCAGTTTAAAAAAAAATGTCCGGTCCGTGTTTTCCAACGCACCTATTTAAATAATACATTCCACTTTTCTGCAGCTCCCTAATTTCCGTTCCGCATTTTCCAGCACACCTTCAACACACCCACAGGTCTGTGGATTCTCACACAGTTGCTTTTAGCTGCTGGCATTACACGACAGGCTCTTCTCACTCTTTCCTGTGTCTCCCTCTCACAGACAGCAACCTTCTTACACACGTCACATACTTTCACGACACACGTCACATACTGTCACGTCATACGTCACATACGTATACGTCCTCTCCCAGCAGAGAGGTAGCAGCATGGCTAACGTTAGCTGTGATGCTAGCGCAGCCGTGTGACCAACGTTCTCTCTAAGGTGCGCGCCTGCGCAATTACGCACTGCTCAAGCGTCCTCTGCGCACCGCAAATCTATGCCACGCACAACATCAAATAAAAAAATAAGCGCATAACAATTTTTGACACACGGACACGACAGAGAAAACAGTTTTCGTCATCATTGTTCAAATATTGTAACGTCTGTCGAGACGCTTATCTCCTTTCAGTGCCACACGCCCACACCATCAAAATGCCGAGGCAAACATTTCCAGATCAACACCGTATGAAAAAATTTGTGATTTTTTTAGTTGTGATTTCCTTCTCTGCATGAAAGTTTAAAAGTAGCATATATTAATGCAGTATAAAGAAGAATGTTTTAATGTAGTCATGCAAGCCTTGAAAGAAAATTTTGAAAATCAAGACTACATTTCCTGCAAATGGGTGCATTTCTACCCTATATTTTAACTTTAGATTTATTCTCATATCAAACTCTTTTGGCTGTCTTTTTGACACTTGCATCCGGCGCCCCCCTCCACACCCTGGATTATAAATAATGTAAATAATTCAATGTGATTATCTTGTGTGATGACTGTATTGTGATGATAGTATATATCTGATAGTATATATCTGTATCATGAATCAATTTAAGTGGACCCCGACTTAAACAAGTTGAAAACCTTATTCGGGTGTTACCATTTAGTGGTCAATTGTACGGAATATGTACTTCACTGTGCAACCTACTAATAAAAATCTCAATCAATCAATCAAAACACATAGAATCATCATACTGCTGTGATGATATGCATCAAGTGTTCATTCAAGGCTAAGGCAAAATATCGATATATATATCGTGTATCGCAATATGGCCTTAAAATATCGCAATATTAAAAAAAGGCCATATCGCCCAGCCCTAGTTTCAATGATGCCATTTCTGTTTGTCATGTATAATTTTGTCTATTTTGTGTTTATCCTTGAATAAACAGGTCAGTTTCTTGTTACCAACTGTTGTGTATTATTCAAACTCCCCTAATTCAGCTGGCTAGTTGTTATCAAGAGTACTAAAACCCTTGTCAACATGATTCTGACAACTAAGTAGGCTAAATAACTTTAAACTTTAATACATGCTCGGATAGGCCAGTATCGGTCAGTATCGGTATCGGTCAGTATCGGTATCGGATCGGAAGTGCAAAAACAATATCGGTATCAGATCGGAAGTGCAAAAACCTGGATCGGGACATCCCTACTCCTGAGTATAAGTCGCACCCCCCGCCAAACTATGAAAAAAACTGCGACTTATAGTCCGAAAAATACGGTACATCTAAATCAATATCAGACTAATCTTTGCCACTATCATTTTTAAATACTCTCAAGAAATCCTGTTTTACTTTGGCTGCATTGAAATTAGTGCTTAAATGTATTTCAATACTAATAACATTATGCTGCAAGAGAAATTAATAAATATTAATCATGAATTAATTTGCATGCTCAAACTAGCTTTCAGTGCTGTGATATGGACAGTTAGTGTTAGTTAGTATAACTCCACCGCTGGAATCAGAAATAAGAGTTTATACTGTAAATATATTATGGGTAACACCTATATTACACGCATATATATTATATATATATATATATATATATATATATATATATATATATATATATATATTTTGATGTATAATTACAGTATATCATACATACTCATTAACAGGGCAAAGTGAACACACAAAACAGTCAAAATTGAAAATGTTGGTCTTGTATTGAATTTAAATCCTCATCAATAATACATCGACATATGTATTTCAAAGTTGTTCTGTGTGTGTGTTTAATTTTCTTACAGGATAATGAAGCAGTACCAGCAGACTCAATGTTACAATCCATCAACATGAGGGCGCATCTTCAGCTTCAACAGATGCCCGTGAATCTATCAAAGCTGCCCCCATTGATCCTGCTGACTGACTACACCATTTAACTGACACACTAAGAACTGAATTACTTAGCTGAGGATCTTATAAGGTAAACTCAGACTTCACATTCCCGAAGAGCTGAGATAAGTTTCCATCACCACTACTGCCACAGACATTTAGTGAACAGAGAGAAAATTAAGAGAATGTGGCTCAGAATCAGAATCAGCTTTATTGTCATTACGCAAGGTAACGAGATTGAGGCCATTCCATACAGTGCGATGTGTGCATGCTAGAAAAACAATGTGCAAATATATAAAAATGTAGAAGTGCAATGAATATGGTGTGAAATTAATATATACATGAAAAAAAAAACAAAAAAAAAACAGGGTGGTTGGTGGAATGGGTTATTGCACCGAAGAGAAGGCAGTTATGAGGGACAATGGGGCAGTCCATTCAGGATGGTTATGGCCCTGGGGAAGAAGCTGTTCTTTAGCCTGTTTGTTTTGGTTTTAATGCACCTGTAGCGCTTCCCAGAGGGCAGCAGGTGTAACAGGTCAGAGCCAGGGTGGGTGCTGTCCTTGATGATGGCACTGGCTCTGTTGAGGCAGCGGGAGGTGTAGATGTCCGTCAGAGAGGGGAGAGGGCGGCCGATGATCTTCTGAGCCGTCTTGACCACTCTTTGCAGCCTCTCCCTGTCTGCTGCAGTGCAGCTGCCGTACCATACCTTAATACAGTAGGTCAGCAGGCTCTCGATGGACGAGCGGTAGAAGGTCAGCAGCAGGTCAGGCTTCAGGTTGTACTTCCCGAGGACTCTAAGGAAGTGTAGCCGCTGCTGAGCCTTCTTGATGATTGATGTGGTGTTGACTGTCCAGGAGAAGTCATTAGAGATGTGGACTCCAAGGTACCTG
The DNA here is from genome assembly GCF_033978685.3 of Nerophis lumbriciformis. NCBI lineage: Eukaryota > Metazoa > Chordata > Actinopteri > Syngnathiformes > Syngnathidae > Nerophis > Nerophis lumbriciformis. The sequence continues at coordinate 22,820,186 of NC_084554.2, read as the reverse complement.
AAGGTGTGGACCCTCTCTACACGCTCGCCGTTGATGTAGAGGGGGGTAGGGTCGGTGCTGCTCCTCCTGAAGTCGACGATGATCTCTCTGGTCTTGCTGGTGTTGAGAGCGAGGTTGTTCTCCGAAGACCAGGCCGTCAGCTTCAGGACCTCCTCTCTGTAGGCAGCCTCGTCACCCCTGGAGATGAGCCCGACCACTGTGGTATCGTCGGCGAACTTGACGGTAAGGTTGTCACTGTGGGCCGGACTGCAGTCATGGGTGTAAAGGCAGTAGAGGAGGGGGCTCAGCACACAGCCCTGTGGGGAGCCGATGCTCAGCGTGCGGGAGGATGAGAGGTGCGGGCCAAGTCTCACATTCTGGGGTCGGTCCGTTAGGAAGTCCCTTATCCAGGCGTTTGTGAGAGGGGGGAGGCCAAGAGTGTCCAGTTTATTGCAGAGTCTGTCCGGGATTATTGTATTGAAGGCAGAGCTATAGTCCACAGAGAGCATCCGGACATAGCTCTGCTGCTGCTCCAGGTGGTTCAGAGCAGAGTGGAGAGCCAACAGTGATGGCGTCCTCTGTGGACCTGTTCGCCCGGTATGCGAACTGGTGGGGGTCGAAGTCTGTAGGGATATGGTCCTTGATGTGCTGGAGAACAAGTCGCTCGAAGCACTTCATGATTACCGGAGTGAGGGCCACTGGTCGGTAATCATTCAGGCTGGTGATGGGAGACTTCTTCGGCACCGGGATTATTGTAGATGACTTCAGGCAGGATGGGATGACTGCCTGAGCCAGGGAGAGGTTGAAGATCCTGGTGAGGGGGGGAGCGAGCTGGTGGGCGCACGTCCTGAGCACCTTTCCAGGTACTCCGTCTGGTCCGGTAGCCTTCCTGGGGTTCACAGCCAGGAGCACTCGTCTGACACTGTGCTCCTGTACAGTGAGTGGAGTGGCGCCGGAGCCCGGTGGGGGCGGGGGCAGGGCTGGAGCAGATGAGTGTCGCTGGGGGGTTTCGAAACGGGCAAAGAAACAGTTAAGCTCCTCTGCCAGTGTCGCACTCTGATCCGCAGTTGTCATATTGCAGCCTCTGAAGTTCGTGATGTCATGAATGCCCCGCCACACCTCCCGTGAGTTTTTGCTGGACAGATGGGACTCTATGCACCTCCTGTGGTCCGCCTTTGCTTTTTTAATCCCTCTTTTCAGGTCGGCTCTAGCAACACTGTACAGTGCCCTGTCCCCTGACCTGAAGGCTGCGTCGCGGGCCCTGAGGAGTGTGCGGACCTGGCTGGTCATCCAGGGTTTCTTGTTGGGGTAAACCCGGATGGTTTTTTCCACAGTCACATTCCCGATGCAGAACTTTATGTAGTCCAGCACCGTTCCTGTGGCTGTCTCCAGCTCCTGTTGTTGGAAGAGGTCCCAGTCTGTGTGTTGGAAGCAGTCCTGAAGTTTGGGGAGTGCATCGTCAGGCCAGGTCATAACAGTCTTTGTGATAGGCCTGGCCTGGCGTCTGATGGGGGTGTAGGTAGGAGAGAGCAGGAGGGAAAGATGGTCTGACTGTCCAAGCTGGGGGAGGGGTGTAGCTCTGTACGCGTGCTTTATGTTGGTATACACGTGGTCGAGGGTGTTCTTGCCCCTTGTAGAACACTTCACGTGCTGGTAGACCTTAGGGAGTACAGTCTTCAGATTGGCCTTATTAAAATCCCCTGCTATGATATGAACACCGTCGGGGTGGGCCCGCTGCTGTTCGTTGACGGTGTTCAGCAGAAGAAAGAGCGCTGTGTTTACTTTGGCGTCCGGTGGAATATACACAGCCGTGATGATAACAACAGACAGCTCTCTCGGGAGAAAAAAAGGCCGACATCTAACAGACATGTACTCCACGTCCGGGCAACAGTGCTGTTCAGTGATTGTCCCGTTGTTGCACCAGTTCTCATGCACGTAGATACAGAGTCCCCCTCCTCTGCTCTTACCGGAGTCCTTAGTTCTGTCCCGGCGGAGCAGAGTGCGTCCGGCTAGCTGCATGCTAGCATCGGGTATTTCCGGGTGAAGCCAGGTTTCGGTGATAATCATAGCACAACAGTCCCGAACATAGCGGTTTCCAGCAAGTTGTAACTCCAGGTCGTCCATCTTCTGTACAAGGGATCTGGCATTAGAGAGGAACAGGCTCGGTAGAGGTGGCTTGTGGGGTTGTTTCCTAAGCCTGAGCAAGACGCCGGACCTGCGGCCACGCTTCTGCTTTCTCTCCCTCCTCCGTCTGCGCCGTCTCCCAGACCCGACAACAAACCACGGAGAGCCCTGTGCTCTCGCTATGTCATCTGGGATGTTGTGCTCGTGGTGAAAGTCGCTCGAAACAGATATCTGGTGCGAGTTACCGATATCCAAGAGTGACTGGCGGGTGTACCGGGTGTTTGCAGTACAGGTGGTGCACAAAAGGGAAAAAAACATGAAGAAAAGAAGGAAGAAAGAGCACTGAAATGGATCTTGGATTTGCTCATGTATTGCCCCAATGTTCTTTGGTTTTGGCACTACATTTGTAGCTTTTAAGTTATTTTATTCTCAGGGAAATCATTTCAATTGTTTATATTTTTTCTTTAGATTGCATTTTTTTTATCTTTACATGTCAAATAAAAAATTGCTTAATGGGTAATGCTGCATAAAGACTTTTCTCTGGGAATAGGGGGTATTTTTTTCTTGAGGGGCGATGGGGGTGGGGAGAATTTTACTTGCCTGGGACGTCAAGTGGTCTAGAGACGGAATTTAGTGCATGGAAATGTACTGACGGTGTTGCTGGAAGAAGGTTGCCGGCCCTTGATCCAATGTGTGTGTTTGTATTTACTATCAATTTAGTTGCTGTGTTGTTGGTATGGAGAAACAAAGAAGCACACACATGAATCAAGGTTGACATAAGAGTGTCAAGCCTGTTACTGACAGTTTAGTCATGTTTGTGTTTTCCTGTGTTCTGTGTTCTTTTCTGTCCAGCGCTCTTACTTTGGTTTCCATTTCCTGTCACTGCACCTCTGTCCTGAGCGCTGCCTCTCTCCCCTGTTTCTGATTGGCACCCTAGACACACCTGTTACCTGTTGCCAATCAGGCTTCTTTACAAGCCAACCTGCCCTGCACACAGGGCTGGATCGTTCTAATTGTTAGTTGGCTTCTTGTGCGCCTCCCTGTTGCCAATAAATATACTTTTACCTGTAGGCTGTTTGCTATTTTTGCATCCTTGGGGTCACGCTACAAGCAATGCTCACCAAAACCATGACTATGAGTTACCAAACTAATTCTCTTATCTCCGCTATGACAACAATTTAATCGTCTGGCGTTGCAGCTGGATGTGTCGTTGGAAGACATTTATGTCTTGACCGCGCCATTGCACCCACAGCCGCTCATTTACGCTGGCATAGTTGGATAGACTTAAGACTTTTTTAATTCATCCCACAATGTTAATACACCTTAATAGTGCCGTCGCACACACAGTTTATTCCTTTATTGATTTATTTAAACAAACGCCACATTTTTAGCTTGACAATCCGTTCCTAATGGTAATCTAATTCCCACAATTGGATTATAATCAAACCATGGTTTCACATCAGCATTAAAATGGAAATAAACTGTTTTTTCTTGCACAAGCTAAAGAAAATCGTTTCAAAATATGACACCTTTTGACTGCTGCGTTTTAACATGTGGTTTAAAAAGATTATACAGCCTACACAACTTTGCATTGCTAATTGCCTCTGCTCCGGTGATATAAATATTATATGGTGCCACACACAGATTATAGACTGTATAATGAAAAAAAGTGTTCCACTTATTAACTTTGAATAATACGAGTTGTTTACGACTAGCTGTGGCCCTGCCAGCAGATTAGCACAGCCATGTTGTGCAATTAACAGTACAAAAATACTGGCTGGTGTTAGTGAGTGGTGTGTACTTTCAGTGTCAATGAAGACTTATTACAACCCTCCTAATTTTTTGAGTAAGTTTACCGGTAAACTAATCTTTGAAGTCAATGTATTAGTGCAATTGCCATTAACGGCCACCTTGCACATTAGAAATAAATAGAATGGCTCGACTAGGACTAGGAATATTCCCCAAAGTCAGGAAAATCTTACTAATACAGCGACGTACTGTTAATTACACAAGCAACTGGGCCGAAGCAAAATATTAGTCTGACTGGGTTCCAGAATGAGAATCCAACCTAAGCCCACCACGATTCAAATAGTCAAGGGTGAGTGCAAGGACTGGGAATCGTACGTCTCGCAGTACATGGCTTATGATCAAAATTGTGCAAAATTTTTAACTGAATTGAGAATTTTTCCGAATATTCCATGTCCGTTACATACACTTGAACTGTCATGTCTATGTGATCATGTTTTGTTTTGGTTTGGTTATGTTCGGTTTGGTTTTTAGACTCTTTTTGGTTCCTGCTTTTTCACTCCCTTGTTTTGTCACCATAGCAACCATTAGTTTCACCTGTTCCACGTTTGGACTCACACACCTGTGGTAATCATGTCACTGTTATTTAAGCCTGTCTTTTTCAGTCAGTCGCTCTGGCGACATTACCTCTGCTCAGTTCATGCCATGCTTCTTCTGATACTCATGCCTGTTCATAGTTATGCTTCTTGCCATGCCACGTAAGTTTTGTTTTTTCATGTCACAGTTAACGAGTTTTGCTTCATGTTCATAGTTTCTGCCTTTGTGCAAGTTTTTGTTTCATTAGCCAAGTTTTTGTACTTCCGCCTTGTGCGTGCCTTTTGTTCCTTTTTTATAGTAATAAATAAATATGTCCTTACCTTCACGCCTTGCCCGCTCCAACTTTCCTTTGCATTCCGGGAAAACAAACTCCAAAGTCCACGCATTGACATGAACTGAGGTTGCAGGAAGTCTAATTGAATTTCCAATTTGATTTGAAGAAATTAGAATTGAAATTCCAAGAAATTCATGTTGATAATTTTGGTGTATTCCAGAATCAACTACTGCGACATTGTTCAACCATTTCAAACTGTTCCAAAGTCCATCCATCCATCCATTTTCTACCGCTTGTCCCTTTCAGGGTCATTGGGGGTGCTGGAGCCTATCTCAGCTGCATTCGGGTGGTAGACGGGGTACACCCTGAAAGTCAAAATGCCAAAACTCAATTCTGGATTTTTAGCACTCTGTGTACTAAGTGTTGTCATGCTTGGTGATATCATGCTAACAGTTAGCATTTGAGTGTTTTGGCAAGTATTGTAGGTAGAAAACTAAAAGTAATTAATATTGTTACTTGGCGCTATTTTGTTAGCGTGCTAATTTATTCAGTGTTAGCATTTTAGCCAATTTTTGTAGGTATGAACCAAAAGTCATAACTATTGTTACTTTCACACTAGACACTCAATTTCCTAAAAGTATTTACTTTATTCAAGTAACCAAAATGGAGGGGCTTTTTTTTTTGGTATTAAGGCCAAAACCTTTGTCAATTGTGACAAATTATTCCTGTTACTTAGCTATAAGGAACTTCTCTGAATAGCAATGAATTTAATTCCACTTCCTGTAATTCCAACTCAGCATCCTGTTGGGCGGAACCAATTCAATTAAAGATAAATTGAAGACACATTGATTTAGTTATTCTGAATGTGGAACTTGGCACCTGTTCACAATATATGGCTTAGGATAAAGTTAATATCCCAATAGTCAAGTGTTAAAGAAAAGCTAAAACATTTACATAAGTAATATTTTGTTGCATAATTTAAAAATAAAGAGCAATGATTTTAATTGAATGACACCGTTTTAGCGCAACATAAATGTAAACAGAAATTTTTAGGTCAAAACTGATACTTTTTTGAAGTCATCTTGAAAACATCTCATGTTAATCTAAACAAGTGTATTTAGGTGTCTGACAAACTGATACTTTTTTGAAGTCATCTCGAAAACATCTCATGTCTCTCAAGTAGATCACCTCTATTAAGTAGACGTACTATATTTACAATTTGCATGTTTTGATATTGTATAAATGAAGTTTAGATTCCTAAAATCAAAGCAACATTTATACTGATTAATTTAAAGTAATGTGACTATTTGATTTACTGTATCTCATCAATTAAACTACGATCAGATTTAACCCAAAACTGCATCATGGTGACACAATTAGTTGTTGCTGATTTAGTGTCTTAGCAGCTTGATTCCCAAATGGTCAAAAAATGAGGTCAGACATGCAGGATATTATCTTTTTGGTTGTGCGGTATAATGTCGTAAATAGACTATATTGTTCAGTGGTCCGCTCAGTTAGTCTGAATGGATTTCATCTACCCATATCTATGCACCTGCATGACCCATTAGCAGTAACTCTGCAGTGATCGCAATCAGCTATGTTATCTAGCCATCAGAGGCCAGCTTGTGAAATCGACTGGACGGAAAAGGGAGGACTGGAAAAGCCCATTTTAATAAAAACACCCTCCTTGGCGGGTGGCTGGTGTTGATAGCCATTCAGTGCAGTTCCCAGGATTTCTCACACTCTCGCCTTGTTTGTTCTCCTGTCCCTCTGCTTCCTTCTTTGACCGTGTCGAAAAAACACTTCAAATGGTGCCGACTACCTCCTCTGCCTGCTTGGCACTGGAATCTATTTTTCCTCCTTCTTTTAGTCGTCTTTTTTCTCATTGCCAAGGCTGACTCTCATTCCTCTGTATCAACATCAAACGCCCTATCTTGTTCAAAGACTGAAGAACAGCACTTCTTGTCATCATCTCACTCCTCGTCTCTCTGTTTACTCTGGAAATTGTGTTAGAAAATACATTTGGGGTCTAAGGCTTATTCGACCCCTTTAGGGTGTGATGGCTTCCAGCTGTGCGTTTTGTAGCATATTTGTGTGAATAGCAATCTTCGAAAACAACTTTTATCTGCGAGATAGATCAGTTAATGCACTGTTGGCTGAGTGTGCAGTTGAGCTGCCTACATGGTGGCCGTGTGTGTGTGTGTGTGTGTGCGTGTGCGTGTGCGTGCGTGCGTGCGTGCGTAAAAACTGAGTGAAGTTTTTACACCATAATCAAGCCCATTTGCAAACATTTAAATCAAATACCCCCAAATTCCAGAACAGCATTGTGCAGGATTTAAATGTGCTGCGTAATTTTTGTCTTGCCTTTTTTTTTTATTCTGATGCTATTTATTGATCATATTTTCTGCACTGCCTGCCAAGACTCTACATAGGATAGATGACGGGCGTTTTCGACATTTGTTTAGAATTCAACAGCACACAGTCCAGAATTCCCTCACTTCAAACATTCTGCCGAGCGCTTTCATGATAATTGAATGATTGGACAGATAATAACGGTTGTCTGTGCCCAGTCTGTCTGGACATAAAACAAGACTAGCCATTAAATAAAACAAAGTTTTGATTAATGGCTTTAATCTTGTGTGTTTTCTTTTCTCACAAAAGAAACCAAATGTTGCACTAAGAACTGATTAGTACAGTGTCATACGTAATTATGTGTGCCAAACTACATTCAAATTACTGTAATGTAATCATCATGATGTTACCAGCCAACCAGCAGAGACTCATAAATGAAAGTTTTTTTTTTACACGTTTTGTTTACACTAATATATAATTTGGTTTTCGACAAACGTGTAGATCAAACTTCTGCAGTTCTTACTTTTTTTTTCTTTTTTTTCTAAATTTTTGGACATTCACTGTCATTATTGTTTATTTCTTTTCTTTTTTAAAGGCAATGTTAAAGGACAATATATTGTATAATTTTGTAAAATCCTTGCAAAAGATTAATAGAAAAATGAGTTAACATTTTTGCAGTTTGGTTTACAGCATACTGCTTTCAATTTCAACATTGCACGTAACAAAATAGTCAGTTTGTCTGCCAATCATTTCGCAGAATCAAGTTCCCAAACAAAGAATCCCGCACGTTTGTGACTCATTCCCTATGCTTTTTTTGTTTGTCGAGTATGACTTCAAAATAAGCCACCAAGGGGCTAATGATTACTTAGAATAATAAAGAATGTGAGGAACACTATTGAATAAAGAAAGAACTGATAGCGAAGTTCTAAGCTGATGTTTGTAAAAAGTGATGTTAAATGTTCATTCATCCTTTTCATTTGTCAAGTACTGTATATGTATTTTGCATTATTTTCTGTCTGTAAAACTGTATTTATTCTCTATAAAACGTGTTTTATGTTAATATCGTTCGCTGTCTGAACCATATTTATTGGATTTACAGTATTCACTCTAATCGTCGAGCTTAATTGGTTCTGTGACGGTGCTCCTGACTCAAACATCTACCAATTTGTTGCTTGCACACTGCGCCCTCCAAAAAACAGCACCGTTTTAACATGTAACATTTCTTTAAAAAGAAAAAAAACTGTTAAATGATACTGTAATATTGTATAAAAACTAGGGCTGTCAAATGATTAAAATAATAAAATTAAAATAATAATAATCTCATTATTCATAGTTAAAGGTGCCATATGTAGTAATGTGGTCAGAAATGGTACTGCAATCACGATCAAAATTCTGTAGTCCCCTCCCACTCTCCATGACTGAGGTTGCCAGATACGCAGCCAAATCCGAATCCTACTCCAAGAAACTTCAAATGGCAATCTGCGAGTCCTACACTGTAGGTTTCTCTTGGTTATGCTTCTTGCAAGATGGGTTATTAAGTAATTATGCCACATTTTACTAATGTCGATTAGCCAAATGTATTTGTAAAGTTACGCAGCAGTATTTTCGTTGGGATAGATTGTTGGTATTACCCTGCTAAAATGTCTCGTTTGACCGCACGGACCACCATTGAAATAATTATATATAATACTATCCATCCATCCATCTATTTTCTACCGCTTGTCCCTTTCATATAGAATAAAATATTATATATTGCATAGGCCTACTTTGTTGGCAAGTCAAAGCCAGTAAAATTACCGCCACATTTCGTTGCATCCAACCTGACGCACTACATTCTCTTCCATGTACGCACATCACCATTTTTCAGTGCAGAGTGCAATCTATGAGTCAACCCACATTACGCAAAAACCACGTTACGCATAAATCATACAACCTACTACCATGTCGATACACAAAGTAGAAAATTCTTACATTTAATGCATTATATTGTGCCAAGCAAATACCACCCCATTAGTGTTTGATGCACATACACTACCAGAAACCGCAATTAGCCATGCTATTGTTGGAATGCATTTCCTCAGCATATCTGCATATTGAGAACGAAATAGGCACTGACACTACCCATATCCACATAGGTTTTATTTGTCGAAAATATACTTTTCACTGTCAGTTGGATGACACATCGACGTACAGGCTAACGGGCATATATTTCCCCCGGTAGCCTATATGTTGATGCTAAGCATTCATTGTATTGGACAATATAGTTTACATACGAAATGTCCATTTCCATTTATTACAAGTAATAAGAAAACGTAAATGCCTGACTTACCTATCAAGGAGGAAATTAACAAGTTTGGCATCTGATAAAAAAATCTGCTCCTCCTTCAATCGTCTGCATCTTTCAATGGCATCCCCGATACATGTCTTTGTTTTGTTCCTGGCTTTGTCATGAATAAGTTGAGAATCGTCACAACGCCTTTTAGATTTTCTTAGGTCAGACATGTTTAGTAACTTTACCAGTGGCAGTAGCTCAACGAAGAGTACGATGCGTAACTGGCAACCTGGATGTGACACACTCACATACTTTTTAATTGGTCAAATGGAAATGGAAACAATAACAACATTTCGGGCCTGTAAATCTAATTTTGAATGAGCATATCCCGGCTGAACTACCGTTATCAGTTATAAAGGTATTCGAAAAGAACATGATTTATTAATGCCTTTTGACATATCAGGGCCATTTAATGATGACTTGACATGAAATTATTACATATGGCACATTTAACTCAAAATGAGTCGTGATTAATCGCAGATATACATAATTTTTCATCATTAATAAGTGGACCCTAGACAGATAATTTTCAAGTTTAAACGAACAGAATTAACAGACAATTAAATTGCTTTAATGAAATGTATTGCCTTAATGTAAATGTAAATGCCTTTTTAAACAGCTCAACATAAAAAGGACTAACATTATTTGATGACAATAATTTAAAAAAAATGCCTACTATCTGTTTGTGTCTTGCCAGATTTTGTATTGTGTAGAAATACAGAATTTGTATTCCTGCTTTAGGAGCACTCGCGTTCAGAGTAGGAGCTACACTTCCATGTTTAAATAACAGTTTCACCCATAAATAACACAAAATGTGAATTGTTATGATCATGCTTTGATTGTCGAAGATGTTTGGTAATATCCATCCATCTATTTTCTGCCGCTTCTCCCTTTTGGAGTCACGGGGGCTGGAGCCTATCCCAGCTGTAATCTGGGATATTTCTACCTGAATAAATGCTTCTGATATTCTGTACATTAATAAACTCTGTATACTTCTCGTTATACTTGTTGTAAAACTTCCCTATTAATTAATAAAATGTATACAAATGTTACACCTATTCCTCAACTGATGTACTAGTATTTATTTAGGTGCAAATATTAAGAATAACTTTACAAAACATTTCTGACAAATAGGGATGTGTACTTTTCACATTTAAATCAATACAGTAACTTGGAATCGATACCAATGGTACCAATTTTTGGTACTTTTGTGTGTTCATGTGGTAAAAAAATTGTGTTTGTGTAATTATGAAATCTTAAAATGTTTAAATGTAACATATTTTTTTCTCTTTATTGATCAATCATCAAGTATATCAAAACAATATCCAATTATTTGTATAGTAATGTGTTTCTAATTGTTTTGCAAATTTCTTCAACATAAAAACACTTACATACAACAATGCAGTGTTATTTTCTTAGGATTGCACAAAATAAAACCTGGCTCCATGTACTCCTTTCTTTTTCCATCTGGAAAATAGATACAGAGAACTGTTGAGCAATTAAGTTAAAAACAAATAAGCAAGAGAGGATGTAGAAAAATTAAGACCTTTTTTTCCCCCAAAAGTATTAAACTACAAATTACAGTGAAGCAAAAACTTAACATTAACATTACGAAGCACAGTACAGGGAACCAAGCTGATTGTGATAACTCTTGATAGTTAAAATGCAAAGCTAAGGTATTCTTCTACAGTAAGCTTTTTACGTCGAACAGATGTAGAGGATGATGATGTCGCGTTATCGTCACCAAATGTTAACGCTATTTCTTCCCCCGTGCCAAATGCAGGAGTTGAAGCCGTACATCTAACTTGGCTGCACTCTAAAGCCATGAGAAAAATCCTGTATTTAACCAAGTGCTTCCTCAGATTGGAAGTATTCCCGCCACTTGCCTTGATTTTGGCGTCACAAAAGCAGCGAGCGTAATCCGCATCGGCATTGCATTTGAGAAAGACGAGCCACAATTTAGAGCATTTTCTATTTGGCACGGTTGGGTTTTAGTCATGAAACATTGATGGGTCGCAAGATTACTAAGAGCATGTCCGCTTTGAAATCGCCTGTTTTCCTCTCAAGTGCTAGCAAGTTCTTGCCACTCGCAAGTGTTAATTCAAACAGACGTGACATCACGCGCAACCTAGGCACCAAAACATGGCACCACTGGATCTTACATGATTCGGTGCACAGTAGTACCAGCTGGTTTCGGTCAGTGCCAAAAAAAATACCCTATCCGGTGCCCATCCCTTTTGACAGAGCATGATTGTAGTAGTGTAAGACATTTTTGTTTTGTAAATCTAGTTAAACACCCCAAAGGGAATAAGCGGTAGAAAATGGATGGATGGAAATCTAGTTAAACCGGATGTATAGCGTAGCGCTTTATTTTGAAGCAGAAAACGCGATTGGTTGGAGAAAGTGTCTTGACATGTTTTGTTGTTGGATCGACGGTTTGCAATAAAAAAGTCTCCGTTCGACTTTCTGCCAATCGTCTTTAATTTCTGTTGAGCTTTTATGTCATCTTACTTACTAAATCAGTCACAGTTAAAATCTAAATGTTATGTTATCACTGCAACTTCACCGTAATCTGAACACGGAAGTAAAGCACCACCCACCGAACGACGCGTACAGCAGGTGTTTGCTGCAGGGATGTCTCCTCTTCTCACGGCGAAAAAGGGTCCTTTTTTGTCAGTAGAACAACTTGCCATGGCTTAGAACCTGATATTTCCATAAGGTAGCCTTTTCTTTGTCCATTTCTGCTTGCTTGTAGCTCATCACTAGCAAGTGAACTGCAGCCAAGTTCCCCTCGCTACGGTATCGCCCGAGGGTCAAACAGGACGTTTAAAAAGTTATAAAGAATTAGTGCCGTTATTGAAATTTATAGTTAACGCGTTATCCATATAGTTAACGTTGAGAGCCCTAATAAAAACAAAAGATTAGATTGTACTAACGACAGTAGTTCTATGAAGTAATGTAATAAAATTCTGCAGTAATTATCCTGAAGAGCAAACTTCTATCTTATCTCCTTCCAGCTGCTTCTCCGTCAATTTTTGGTCCCTGTTTTCCGCTCAAAATAGTTTAATAATGTTTTTACAACTAAGTGAAGTGATTTACTGTGACCAGCAGCCATACACTTGTCCAATAACTCAAATTCTTAACCCTAGAGCATGCCAAGTGGAGTAATAAAAATAGGACTTTTGAATAAGAGCACATGAGGGTGAGGAGTTGGTTTGCATCTCATATCTAATGTCTTCAGCCATGTTTGATTGTTTTAAACATTGTCTTATGTATGCAGAGCTTGATCCTCCGATCTTATATCATCACCCATGAACCAGAACTACTAACAAATGCTCAAATATACGACTGAGTTATTCTCTAATTGTCAGTTGTTCTCTCCCCCCAGTTAAACCTATTAATGCCAGGGTTTTGTTTTTATTAGCATTACAATTACAAATGAGCCCTGATGAAACAAGCTTTTATGTCTTTGGATGTGTAAAGCTAGCTGCCGTCAGCTGGATGCCACCGCAGCTCATTGGGAGGCTAGCCGGGGTCTACCTTGGAGCACTTCCACCTCTGCCATCATTTGGCACCACTCTGCATGTTTAAACTCCTAATGTAATCACAAATCAGCACATTATGGTTTGATTCAGCGCAGTCAATCAAACACCCACTCTTTGGAGATGCCACTCAGTGGAATATCTTTCTTTTTCTCAGCCTGACACGTTATTATATTCTTCGTTCATCTACTACTGCTTACAAAGGATACAGGTGGATGACTACAGCTTGTTCCTATTGGATAATAATTATTTACAGCTGTCAAACTTTTTTCGATTGACGGATGCAGGAAGCCACTTTCATACATTTTGTGCATTCAGGATACTAAAACCATTCCACTGTAGGTCAATATACCGTATTTTTCGGACTATAAGGCGCACTTAAAATCCTTTTTTTCCCTCGACACTCGACACTGCACCTTATAACCCGGTGCGCCTAATGTACGTAATAATTTTAGTTTTGCTTACCGACCTCAAAGCTATTTCATTTTGTACATGGAGAAATGATAAGTGTGACCAGTAAATGGCAGTCAAACGTAAGAGATACATGTAGACTGCAATATGACTCAAGTAAACAACACCAACATTTTATAGGTTCCATTGAAAATATAGAACATTACACACGGCGCTCAGAAATCTATCCATGTTTTAGTACAACTCTGGTAAGCTAAGAAGCTGCACCACTTGATGGATTGTACTGTGCTTCAACATATGATTATTATTATGGTGTGTGTGTGTATAAGGTAAGACATATCTGGAGTTTTGTTTCGCAATGTTATGCAAAAGCAACTTTTCTTACCTTCTGGTACCTGCTGATCTGTATTTGGGATCTGCGTAAGTCCTGAAAAATTGCGCGCGTCTGCCTTTGTAGTCCGTCAATAAGCTTCTTCTTTTTCTCTATCTTCTTATGTGACATTCATCCTCCGCTGTTGCCATTTCTAATATAAAGTAGTGTAAAGTTCTTACTTATTACTGTCCGTAAACTCGCCATGGAAGCGCAAAAAAAATACCGGTATAGTGAGTTTACATTATTCACCCAAGGAACTTTAGTTATTAGTTATTAGTTATTTGACGTTTTTTTACGGGACACATTTCCGGCGTTATTGCTCTAATGAGCCATGGATGAGGAGATGCGGCTCCGTTATTGATTTAAGTAAAGTTTGAATGTCATTAAAACAGTTAGCTCCTACTTTTGACACTTCTTCCACCCCCGTCCTTGCATGCTACACCGCTACAACAAAGATGACTGCCGAAGGTGAGCCACGTAAGACCACCCACAAAACGGCGCATCCTGAAGTGACTGTCAGAAAGCGGCTTTGAAGATAATCTTTAAAACATAATTTATGCACCATTTTGAACAAAGAACCATTACATGTTATGTAGACCACAAGGAAGTGTTTTCAATTTAGAAAAAAATAAAAATAATACGACTCCTTTAATGCACCCTATAATCCGGTGCGCCTTATACATGAAAAAAAGATCGAAAATTCATCGGCAGTGCGCTTTATAATCCGGTGCGCCCTATGGTCCGGAAAATACGGTATGTTAAGCTAACAAACATCAACATTTTTTACAGGGGACAAAGCAAATTACATCCATCCATCCATCTTCTTCTGCTTATCCGAGGTCGGGTCGCGGGGGCAGCAGCCTAAACAGGGAAGCCCAGACTTCCCTCTCCCCAGCCACTTCGTCCAGCTCCTCCCGGGGGATCCCGAGGCGTTCCTAGGTCAGCCGGTAGAGATAGTCTTCCCAACGTGTCCTGGGTCTTCCCCGTGGCCTCCTACCTGTCGGACGTGCCCGAAACACCTCCCTAGGGAGGCGTTCGGGTGGCATCCTGACCAGATGCCCGAACCACCTCATCTGGCTCCTCTCGATGTGGAGGAGCAGCGGCTTTACTTTGAGCCCCTCCCGGATGACAGAGCTTCTCACCCTATCTCTAAGGGAGAGCCCCGCCACCCGGCGGAGGAAACTCATTTCGGCCGCTTGTACCCGTGATTTTGTCCTTTCGGTCATGACCCAAAGCTCATGACCATAGGTGAGGATGGGAACGTAGATCGACCGGTAAATCGAGAGCTTTGCCTTCCGGCTCAGCTCCTTCTTCACCACAACGGATCGATACAGCGTCCGCATTACTGAAGATGCCACACCGATCCGTCTGTCGATCTCACGATCCACTCTTCCCTCACTCGTGAACAAGACTCCGAGGTACTTGAACTCCTCCACTTGGGGCAAGATCTCTTCCCCAACCCGGAGATGGCACTCCACCCTTTTCCGGGCGAGAACCATGGACTCGGACTTGGAGGTGCTGATTCCCATCCCAGTCGCTTCACACTCGGCTGCGAACCGATCCAGTGAGAGCTGAAGATCTTGGCCAGATGAAGCCATCAGGACCACATCATCTGCAAAAAGCAGAGACCTAATCCTGCAGCCACCAAACCAGATACCCTCAACGCCCTGACTGCGCCTAGAAATTCTGTCCATAAATGTTATGAACAGAATCGGTGACAAAGGGCAGCCTTACTGGAAACGGGTCCGACTTACTGCCGGCAATGCGGACCACGCTCTGACACTGATTATACAGGGAGCGAACCGCCACAATAAGACAGTCTGTTACCCCATACTCTCTGAGCACTCCCCACAGGACTTCCCGGGGTACACGGTCGAATGCCTTCTCCAAGTCCACAAAGCACATGTAGACTGGTTGGGCAAACTCCCATGCACCCTCAAGGAACCTGCCGAGAGTATAAAGCTGGTCCACAGTTCCACGACCAGGACGAAAACCACACTGTTCCTCCTGAATCCGAGGTTAGACTATCCGGCGTAGCCTCCTCTCCAGTACACCTGAATAGACCTTACCGGGAAGGCTGAGTGTGATCCCACGATAGTTGGAACACACCCTCCGGTTCCCCTTCTTAAAGAGAGGAACCACCACTCCGGTATGCCAATCCAGAGGTACCGCCCCCGATGTCCACGCGATGTTGCAGAGTCTTGTCAACCAAGACAGCCCCACAACATCCAGAGCCTTAAGGAACTCCGGGTGGTTCTCATCCACCCCCGGGGCCTTGCCACCGAGGAGCTTTTTAACTACCTCGACAACCTCAGCCCCAGAAATAGGAGAGCCCACCACAGATTCCCCAGGCCCTGCTTCCTCATAGGAAGACGTGCTGGTAGGATTGAGGAGGTCTTCGAAGTATTCCCTCCACCGATCCTCAACATCCGCAGTCGAGGTCAGCAGAACACCATCCTCACCATACACGGTGTTGACATTGCACTGCTTCCCCTTCCTGAGGCTGCGGATGGTGGTCCAGAATCGCTTCGAAGCTGTCCGGAAGTCGTTTTCCATGGCCTCCCCGAACTCCTCCAATGTCCGAGTTTTGGCCTCCGCGACCGCTGAAGCCGCCCATCGCCTGGCCTTTCGGTACCTGTCTGCTGCCTCCGGAGTCCTATGAGCCAAAAGAGCCCGATCGGACTCTTTCTTCAGCTTGACGGCATCCCCTAGGATTACCGCAACGACAGGCACCAACCACCTTGCAGCCACAGCTCCAATCGGCCGCCTCGACAATAGAGGCACGGAACATCGTCCACTCGGACTCAATGTCCAGCGCCTCCCTCGTGACATGTTCAAAGTTCTTCCGGAGGTGGGAATTGAAACTCTCTCTGACAGGAGACTCTGTCAGGTGTTCCCAGCAAACCCTCACAATGCGTTTGGGCCTGCCAGGTCTGCCCGGCATCCTCCCCCACCATCGCAGCCAACTCACCACCAGGTGGTGATCGGTAGAAAGCTCCGCCCTTTTCTTCACCCGAGTGTCCAAAACATGAGACCGCAAATCCGATGACACAACTACAAAGTCGATCATGGAACTGCAGCTTAGGGTGTCCTGGTGCCAAGTGCACATATGGACACCCTTATGTTTGAACATGGTGTTTGTTCTTGGCAATCTGTGACGAGCACAAAAGTCCAATAACAAAACACCACTCGGGTTCAGATCCGGGCGGCCATTCTTACCAATCACGCCTCTCCAGGTTTCACTGTCGTTGCCAACATGAGCGTTGAAGACCCCCAGTAGAACGAGGGAATCACCCGGAGGAGCACTCTCCAGTACTCCCTCGAGTGAATCCAAAAAGGGTGAGTACTCTGAGCTGCCGCTTGGCGCGTAAGCACAAGCGACAGTCAGGACCCGTCCCCCCCACCCGAAGGCGGAGGGAGGCTACCCTCTCGTCCACTGGGTTGAACTCCAACGTGCAGGCTTTGAGCCGGGGGGCAACAAGAATTGCCACCCCAGCCCGTCGCCTCTCACTGCCGGCAACGCCAGAGTGGAAGAGAGTCCAGCCCCTCTCAAGAGAACTGGTTCCAGAGCCCTTGCTGTGCGTCGAAGTGAGTCCGACTATATCTAGCCGGAACTTCTCCACCTCACGCACTAGCTCAGGCTCCTTCCCCCCCCCCCCCCCCCCCCCCCCAACCCCCCCCCCCCCCCCCCCCCAGCGAGGTGACGTTCCACGTCCCAAGAGCTAGCTTATGTAGCCGAGGATCGGACCGCCAGTGCCCTGCCTTCGGCTTCCGCCCAGCTCACACTGCACCCGACCTCTATGGCCCCTGCTATGGGTGGTGAGCCCATTGGAAGGGGGACCCACGTTGCCTCTTCGGGCTGTGCCCGGCCAGGCCCCATGGGGACAGGCCCGACCACCAGGCGCTGGCCATCGTGCCCCACCTCCGGGCCTGGCTCCAGAGGGGGGCCCCGGTGACCCGCATCCGGGCGAGGGAAATCTGGGTTCTTTGTTCGTGTTCTTCATAGAGGTCTTTGCCAATTACAGTGATATCTAATTGCAGTGATGTTGCTATTAAAATCTGAAAGAACGCTAGGGCAGCTTCTATCGAATTTTTTTAGTAATTGAGTAATCTATTGATTAGTTTGTCGGATTAAACCCATTTTATAGCCTCAATGTGTACTGTATGTAGCCGGGTGGGGGGGAAAATAAATTTACGATGTAGCTCCGGGAAGAAACCACTAGGGGTCAGTGTGGCATGTGTGGTGTGTTTGAAACGTGTTATTCTTAACAAGCTACGTAGCTTAACTACATTTCTGAGTTGCGTAGCAGTGGTTTCGCTACTTTTCAAAGCAGTAGCGATTCCAGCAGTTTAGCTTTTTTCTAGACCCATATAACATAATATCGTCTATAAAAGCTACAACCTACAAATACAGAAAATGGACTGCAAATCCATTACTGTTGCTTGTCTCTCCCTGGGATCCAAAAGGATTAAAAAAACAAAAAAATACGGAGAAACTCCATGATGATTGGTTGGTTTACATAAGAGAACATCCATAATGGTCAGCTGGTTTACGTAAGGTGAGTCACGATTGGCTAAGGTCAGGGCCAATCAGAGAGAAGATACGGCGAGTCATGGCGCTATAACCAGGAAGCAGCAATGGCGAAAACCCCAAGGTGGGGGTCATTTTTAAATAACTATGTTTCTTCCCTAGTGCAGCAATAGGCCATTTATTGGTACTTTTATTTAATTGACATAGAATTTTCAACATTTTATAAATGTTCTGTCATGTTCTGGCTGACTAACAGCTGTGTGAGAAAACCACTATAGAGTTGGGGGCTGAGGAGAAAGTGTCAATGCCGATTAGTCCATGCTGCTTAGTTAACACTTGTATAAAAGTTACGGGGACGGTGTGGCTCGGTTGGTGGAGCGGCCGTGCCAGCAACCTGAGGGTTCCTGGTTCGATCCCCAGCTTCCACAATCCTAGTCACGTCCGTTGTGTCCTTGAGCAAGATACTTCACCCTTGCTCCTGATGGGTCGTGGTCAGTGCCTTGCATGGCAGCTCCCGCCATCAGTGTGTGAATGTGTTTGTGAATGTGAAAATAGTGTCAAAGCGCTTTGAGTACCTTGAAGGTAGAAAAGCACTATACAAGTATAACCCATTTATCATTTTACATAAGATTCCACTTGTATTGATATCTGTTCATGTAAAGATGGAGTTTGTTAATATTTATTTTGTGAGGCAAATGTTTTGCATTTTTTTCCTTTGACCAGGATATTGTAATTTTGCCTCTGTGGTTTCTGTTGAAACAGTCATTTATTCTGTGCTGAACAATCACCCTTCCAATAGAGTACACTAGATATGTTGGTGTTTATTTGATATTATTAAATTGCCTTTAATTTGATTTGTTCCCAGTGGCTTCCCCTTTGGTACATGGAATTTTGCAAAATAGATTAAATGTTAAAAAGCCAGACAGAAGGCGTGTTTCCAGTTTGTGTTCATTACAGTAAAAATATAATTGAGCACGTATTCTCTGCCTATTTTGTTTGGTGGACAGTTGTACATTAAGTTGAAATGTGTATTTATATATACAGTATACTGTATATACAAACCCTGTTTCCATATGAGTTGGGAAATTGTGTTAGATGTAAATATAAACGGAATACAATTATTTGCAAATCATTTTCAACCCATATTCAGTTGAATATGCTACAAAGACAACATATTTGATGTTCAAACTGTTAAACATTTATTTTTTAGCAAATAATCATTAACTTTAGAATTTGATGCCAGCAACACGTGACAAAGAAGTTGGGAAAGGTGGCAATACATGCTGATAAAGTTGAGGAATGCTCATCAAATGCTTATTTGGAACATCCCACAGGTGAACAGGCAAATTGGGAACAAGTGGGTGCCATGATTGGGTATAAAAGTAGATTCCATGAAATGCTCAGTCATTCACAAACAAGGATGGGGCGAGGGTCACCACTTTGTCAACAAATGCGTGAGCAAATTGTTGAACAGTTTAAGAAAAACCTTTCTCAACCAGCTATTGCAAGGAATTTAGGAATTTCACCATCTACGGTCCGTAATATCATCAAAGGGTTCAGAGAATCTGGAGAAATCACTGCACGTAAGCAGCTAAGCCCTTGACCTTCGATCCCTCAGGCTGTACTGCATCAACAAGCGACATCAGTGTCTAAAGGATATCACCTAATGGGCTCAGGAACACTTCAGAAACCCACTGTCAGTAACTATAGTTGATCGCTACATCTGTAAGTGCAAGTTAAAACTCTCCTATGCAAGGCGAAAACCGTTTATCAACAACACCCAGAAACGCCGTCGACTTCGCTGGGCCTGAGCTCATCTAAGATGGACTGATACAAAGTGGAAAGGTGTTCTGTGGTCTGACGAGTCCACATTTCAAATTGTTTTTGTAAACTGTGGACGTCGTGTCCTCCGGACCAAAGAGGAAAAGAACCATCCAGATTGTTATAGGCGCAAAGTTGAAAAGCCAGCATCTGTGATGGTATGGGGGTGTATTAGTTTTGGAGCAACATATGTTGCCATCTAAGCAACGTTACCATGGATGCCCCTGCTTATTTCAGCAAGACAATGCCAAGCCACGTGTTACATCAACGTGGCTTCATAGTAAAAGAGTGCTGGTACTAGACTGGCCTGCCTGTAGACCAGACCTGTCTCCCATTGAAAATGTGTGGCACATTACTGAGTGTTGTTAAAAGGAAAGGCCATGTAACACAGTGGTGAACATGCCCTTTCCCAACTACTTTGGCACGTGTTGCAGCCATGAAATTCTAATTTAATTATTATTTGCAAAAAAATAAATAAAGTTTATGTGTTTGAACATCAAATATCTTGTCTTTGTAGTGCATTCAATTGAATATGGGTTGAAAAGGATTTGCAAATCATTGTATTCCGTTTATATTTACATCTAACACAGTTTCCCAACTCATATGGAAACGGGGTTTGTATATATATATATATATATATATATATATATATATATATATATATATATATATATATATATATATCAGTGACGTGCGGTGAGGTTCATGGCTGGTGAGGCACTGACTTCATCACAGTCAGATTTACAAACATATGAACCCTAAAGAGTATCTTATTCACCATTTGATTGGCAGCAGTTAATGGGTTATGTTTAAAAGCTCATACCAGCATTTTTCCCTGCTTGGCACTCAGCATCAAGGGTTGGAATTGGGGGTTAAATCACCAAAAATGATTCCCGGGCGCGGCGCTGCTGCTGCCCACTGCTCCCCTAACCTCCCAGGGGGTGATCAAGGGATGGGTCAAATGCAGATGACAAATTTCACCACACCTAGTGTGTGTGTGACAATCATTGGTACTTTAACTTAACTTTAACTTTACACATACAAACGGTAGCACACAAAAAAGCACATTTAATAAAAATAACGTTATTATGGTCTTACCTTTACTTATAAATAAAGTCCATTCGCCGCTGTTGTGCTGGATTAATGAACCCCCTGATGGGTGTGTTATATCAACTAAAGCCCTCACTTAAACTTTCCACGTTCAAGATTGAATCTATTTAAAAAAGTGTAACCGAGGGTTTATAAATGTCCCCTATACTGTATGAAACTACAAAATAACAAACACGGAGGCTCCAGTTTACACGAGGACCACTTTATTTACTTTCTTTCAAAAACCTCCGCTCCACTACAACATGTCATCACTTCCGCTCTTGGCGCCTTCAAAATAAGAGCTCAAGGCATATACTGTATAACAGCGCATAACAGGAACTTAACATCACAAATAGAAAAACCCATAAAAATAGGTTACAAAAGTTATTTAATAAGAAGCCAAAAAGTGCAAAAACAATAATGTTCGTGTTGGAGGAGTTGTGAATTAGGTACACCTGCAGTCTGCAGGTGTACCTAATGTTGTGGCCCTGCAGTCATTCACAACTCCTCCAACACAAACATTATTGTTTTTGCACTTTTTGGCTTCTTATGAAATAACTTTTTTAAATCGATTCAATCTTGCACGTGGAAAGTTTAAGTGTGGGCTTTAGTTGATATAACAATTCTACGGCGGGGGTGCAGGAGGCGGGGCTACTGGAGCCTCAGCCAGTGCGTCTTTTGCAGCCGTTTTATGATCGCTCAGCACAAGAAATACGTTACACACATACAGTTGTTGACAAAATACACTGTACATTATATACCTCAGCTAACTAAACTATGGAAATGTATAATATAATTCATATAGCAATACATTCTCACTGCACAGCAGGCCAGCAGTTAGCCGAGTCCGTCCATGTTGAGGCACTGAGTGACGTGCCTCAACTGGCTGCTGTTCACCGCACCGTCTCTTCTCAGTATTTGAACGGCAAATGTGAAAATTCAGCGATTTTGAATAAAAATAATCTAAAACTGGTGAAGTTAAATGGAAAATAACTTTATAGTATAATCACTGCATACATATAACAATTTAATTAATTTTTTTTCTTTTTACATTTTTTTTCTTTCCATGATGGCAGGTGAGGCCCTGCCTCACCTGCCTCTAGTGACTGCACGTCACTGATATATATATATATATATATTGGGCAGCATGGTGTAAGAGGGGTTAGTGCATCTGCCTCACAATACGAAGGTCCGGGGTTCGATCCTGCGCTCGGGATCTTTCTGTGTGGAGTCTGCATGTTCTTCCCGTGACTGAGTGGGTTCCCTCCGGGTACTCCGGCTTCCTCCTACCCCCAAAGACATGCACTTGGGAATAGGTTGATTGGCAACACTAAATTGGCCCTAGTGTGAGAATGTGAGTGTGAATGTTGTCTGTCTGTGTTGGCCCTGTGATGAGGTGGCAACGTGTCCAGGGTGTACCCCGCCTACCGCCCGACTTCAGCTGAGATCCAGCGACCCCAAAAAGGGACAAGCGGTAGAAAATGGATGGAGATATATATATATATATATATATATATATATATATATATATATATATATATATATATATATATATATATATATATATATATATATATATATATATATATATATATATATATATATATATATATACATATATATGTATATATATATATATATATACATATATATATATATATATATATATATATATACATATATATGTATATATATATATATATATATATACATATATATGTATATATATATATATATATATACATATATATGTGTATATATATATATATATATATATATATATATATATATACACACACAGTTGTGTTCATAAGTTTACATACCCTGGGAGATTCTTCAGAGAATATGAATGATAACACAAAAACCTTTCTTCCACTCATGCTTAATGGTTGTGTGAAGCTATTTATTGGCAAATAACTGTGTTTACTGTTTTTAAATCAAAATGACAAAAGAAAGTACCAAAATGACCCTGATCAAAAGTTTACATACCCCAGTGACTTTGAATTGATAACATGCACAAAAGTTGACACAAACAAGTTTGAATGGTTAATCAAGGTTCCAATCCTCACCTGTGACCTGTTTGTTTGTAATTAATGTGTGTGTATAAAAGGTCAGTGAGTTTCTGGGCTTCTGACAGACCATTGCATCTTTCATCCAGTGCTGCACAGATGTTTCTGGATTTTGAGTCATGGGGAAGGCAAAATAATTGTCAAAGGATCTGCGAGAAAAGGTAATTGAACTGCATAAAACAGGAAAGGGGTATAAAAAGATATCCAAGGAATTGAGAATGCCAATCAGCAGTGTTCAAACGCTGATTAAGAAGTGGAAAATGAGGGATTCAGGTAGACCAGCAAATATTTCAGCCACAACTGCCAGGAAAATTGTTCGAGATGCAAAGAAAATTCCACAAATAAGGACTATATGAAAAATTGTGGTGTGGTTGTTTCAAGATGCACAATAAGGAGGCACTTGAAGAAAAATGGGATGCATGGTCGAGTCGCCAGAAGAAAGCCATCACTCCAAATTACTTTGTTGCAGAGGTTTTGAGGCTTGTCTCTGTGCTGTTTGGCGTAATGTAAGCGGGATTCTTTGACATTTGCGCAGAAATGACTTTCTTCTTGCAACTCGACTTTCCTGTTTTATGCAGTTCAATTACCTTTTCTTGCAGATCCTTTGACAATTGTTTTGCCTTCCCCATGACTCAGAATCCAGAAACATCTGTGCAGCACTGGATGAAAGATGCAATGGTCTGTCAGAAGCTCAGAAACTCACTGACCTTTTATACGCACACATTAATTACAAACAAACATGTCACTGGCGAGGATTGGAACTGGGGCTGCAACAACTAATCGATTATAAAAATAGTTGGCGATTAATTTAGTCATCGATTCGTTGGATCTATGCTATGCGCAGAGGCAATTTTTTTTTATTTAATTTTTTTATAAACCTTTATTTATAAACTGCAACATGTACAAACAGTTGAGAAACAATAATCAAAATAAGTATGGTGCCAGTATGCTGTTTTTTCCCCCAATAAAATACTGGAAAGGATAAAAATGTAGTTTTCTCTTTTATCCGATTATTAATCGAAGTAATAATCGACAGATTAATCGATTATCAAATTAATCGTTAGTTGCAGCCCTAATTGGAACCTTGATTAGCCATTCAAACCTGTTTGTGTCCACTTTTGTGCATGTTATCAGATCAAAACTTTTGATCAGGGTCATTTAGGTACTTTCTTGTGCAATTTTGATTTAAAAAGAGTAAACACAGTTGTTTGCCAATAAATACCTACACACAACCATTAGCATGAGTGGAAGAAAGGTTTTTGTGTTATCATTCATGTTCTCTGAAGAATGGCCAAGAAATCATAAATTCTCCCAGGGTATGTAAACTTATGAGCACAACTGTGTATGTATATATATATGTATATATATATATATATATATATATATATATATATATACATATAGTGTTGCCATGTAACTTGTAGTGTAGCTTGCTACAACTCTCTGGGGATAGCTTTCCCTGTAGCTTGGCTACATTTATTTGAAAGTAACTAGTAGCTTAACTTACTACATTTTCCAAGTAGCTTGCCCATCACTGGGTAAGACTGTAAAGAAATCAGAGTTGGATGCGTGCCAAGAAAAATGATGTTTGAGTTTGTTGTGGACAAATGAGTGACCGCCGATCAACAGAAAGAGACAGATGGCTCTAAGAGTGAAAACTAAACACGTCAAAACACATAACTTGCTCAATTTGCAAAGCTGACCTTACTTTTCACGACAGGAGCATTTAAAGCAGAGGCATGTCAGACATCTGGAGGATGCCATCTCTGACTTTCCTTTATATGATAGTTAGCTAATAAACAAAGTTGTGTTGAAACTGAGTTGTGTGAAAAATGGCTCTAAAGATCCTGTTTGTCAAGGTCGCCAGCTAAATTTTGTCTATATGCCTTTGTGCAATTTTCTTCATCGTTCCACAAAATGCTCTTTTCTTTTTAAGGAAGCTGGATAGAGTTTGTGTTTAATTGTTGTTGCTGCTATTTTCTTCTGTTTACATGAAAGAAGGCTTTTATTCCATCCACTATGCTGTCCTTTTAAATGGACAGAAGTTCAATTATTATTTTGTACCAGCATAATGAGCAGCACAGTTACAGTATAAATACATATTTCTGAATGAAGTAATCATCTTTGTTAGTTTTCAGATGCCTAAAATATCTCAAGCTGAATTTAAAAGCCTTAGTCAACTCATTCAATCAATCAATCAAAGTTTATTTATATAGCCCTTAATTACAAGTGTCATTAAGGGCTGTACAAGCCACGACATCCTCTGCTCAGATCCCACATCAGGGCAAGAAAAAACGCAACCCAATGGGCACAATGAGAAACCTCGGAGGGGACAGCAGATGTGGGGATAGGGTGACCAGGTGTCCGGATTTAGGCCGGATAGTCTGGATTTTTAATGCCCTGGCCGGCGTTCGGCGCAGCATCAAGCCGGACATGTATTTGTCCTCCTTTTTGAGGCACTAGGCTTGAAGAGCGGAGTTTTTTCATCTTTGTGGGGCTGCAGCACAATAGCCAATCAAAGACCGTAAAAAAATGCCCCCAATGCAGTAACATATCAAATGATTGGCTAAGACCGGTGTCGGATACAAATCTGCTTATTATTGGTTAAAAAAGTAAACAAGGGTCCATGTGCTGCTGCGGCATGACATTGACAGAAAGTTAGCATCATGCCAAAACGCAAGACCTCGTTTAATTCTGAATGGATAAAAGAGCACGAATTTATAACGAAAAGCAGTCGAGACTCATTCCATGGCTTCTGCACACTTTGTCGATGTGATGTCGACGTAAGTAGTCAGGGGAAAGCTGCAATTGAACGGCATGCGGGTACGGATAAACATAAAAGTAATAAACGTGCGGCAGGTACCTCTTCAATGAGGACATTTTTTCGTGAAGTTTCGTCGCCCCTGGATGACAAGATAACCGCTGCGGAGCTGTGCAAGGTGTACCATGCTGTAAAGCATCACCAGTCCTACAGAAGTTTAGACTGCGGCATGAAAGTGGACCGGGAGATTTTCAGTGACTCGCCCACAGCTAAAGGGATGGCCTGTGGCCGAACAAAAGCCAAGGCATTGTGCGAGAACGTCATCGCTCACTATTCGGTACAGGAACAAACCGACTACATAAAAGAAAACAACCTACCCTTTTCCGTGGCAACCGACGCCTCAAATAAAGGAACAAACAAGTGTTTTCCCATTGTGGTAAGGTATATTCACTTTGATGAAGGCATCCAACATGTCCTGTTGGATTTTTATAGTGACAGCAACGAAACGTCAGAAGCCTTAACAAACCAGCTGCTGGCAAAACTTGAGATGTCTGGCTTAGAGGTGAAAAACATGTCTGCATATGCAGCAGACAATGCCAGTGTCAATTATGGCAAACATAACAGTGTGTATCATAAGCTGAAACTGAGCCAAAAAGATGTGCTCCCTGCAAACTGTTTGACCCATATTCTGCATAACGCAACCAGATATGCAGCAAGCAGCCTTGATGTTGATGTGGAAATTTTTTTGTGGCATTTTGTTTTAATTACATATGTTACCTGTTAATTGTTGTTTACATTTAAGTCCACACAGGTTATGCTTTGTGGCACTCTGCACTTGAACAGATTCATCTCAGTGGTCACTTTTTGAACACCACAATGTATTGAATAAATACAAATACTGTTAACAAACACTTGACTTTAATATTTTTTCCTATTCAGCCACACAAACATCATCTTTAAACCACTCAAAATTGTACTATAAATAAGAGTATACCAGAGTCTTATGTACACCATAGTAATTTATTGATATGCCGCATAATGTCCTCCTTTTTGGTGTCATGGAAATGGTCACCCTATGTGGGGACTTTACATGTGTCATAGATTTGATGCTTATCAGACAATCTACAATGTAAATAGTCATGAAAATAAAGAAAACGCATTGCAATGAGAATAAATGATAAATGATAAATGGGTTGTACTTGTATAGCGCTTTTCTACCTTCAAGGTACTCAAAGCGCTTTGACACTACTTCCACATTTACCCATTCACACACACATTCACACACTGATGGAGGGAGCTGCCATGCAAGGCGCTAACCAGCACCCATCAGGAGCAAGGGTGAAGTGTCTTGCTCAGGACACAACGGACATGACGAGGTTGGTACTAGGTGGGGATTGAACCAGGGACTCTCGGGTCGCGCACGGCCATTCTTCCACTGCGCCACACCGTCCCCCAAGGCGAAGAAGGTGTGTCCAAACTTTTGGCCTGTTTAATTTCATTCAGACACGCCTCCAGGTGACTACAATCTGGTGTGTTGGTCAGGTTTAGGGGAATGTAGAGTTGGGTGTCATCAGCATAACAGTTTTTTTTTGTTTGAGTTTGTGTTTATTTTGTGTTTTTATATCATACAACATATGATATAAAACATCACAATTTCCAGTTTCTCTTTTCAACATGTTCAAAAAGGAGTAGGAAGAAGCAGAGCTTATTTAATCCTACCCCTTTCCCTTTACATAGCAGGAAAGCTAACACTGTATTTGTGTATGATGTGACCTAGCAGCAGCGTATAGATGCGCAAGGCCAAGAACCGAACCCTGTGGAACTCCGCACTTTACCTTAACATACTCTGAGGTCACATTGTTATGGGAGACGCACTGCATCCTATCAGTAAAATAAAAGTTAAACCAAGAAAGGCTAAGTCTGACGTACCAATACATGTTTTGATACATTCTAATAAAATGTTATGATCGACGGTATCGAAAGCACCGCTAAGATTAAGTAGCATCAACATGGATGATATATCAGCATCCATCGTTAGCAATAGATCATTAGTAATTTTTGCGAGGGCTGTCTCCATAGAGTGATTTGCCCTGAAACGGACTGAAAGGGATCACAGAGATTTTTAGACGGCAAGTGTTCATTTAGCTGCTGTGCAACAATTTTTTCGAGGATTTTTCAGATAAAGGGTGGGTGGAACACCGGCCGTTAGTTTACCATGAAGTCAATTATCGAGGTTAGGTCTTTTGAGCAGAAGATGAATAGCCGCTTTTTTGAATGCTAGGGGAAAAGTGTCAGAGGAAAGTGATACATTGATATTTAGCACTTACGGTCCTAATATTACAAACAGCTCCTTGATAGGTTTCCCAGTAAGTGGGTCAAGTAAACATCTTGTTTGTTTTGTCCCATTTACAAGTCGCAGGATTTCCTCTAATGTTATTTTTTCAAAAAGAGAGATTATTTTGCAGAGCAATATCCGTCGTACATACATTCGTATCTGCGTTAATAGAACCCAGTTGAAGCTGGGACGCGTTATCTTTAATCTCCATTCAAATTAGTTCAATTTTCTTAGTAAATAATTTCATAAAGTCATCAGCCAAATGGGTGGAGCTACTGGCAGGAGTCCCTTGTTTTGTAAGCGATGCTACTGTGAATAAATATTTATGATCGTTTTTATTGAGGTGGATGAGACTGGAGTAGTAATTGGTTTTAGCTAAGGTAAGCGCGTGTTTAAAAGTTATTAATCTATCACTCCATGCTTGATGGAAAACCTCAAGTTTAGTTGCACGCCATTTGCATTCCAGCTTTCTACATAATCGTTTAAAAGCCATGATTTCTTCTGTGAGCCAGGGGGTACGCCTTCTAGGGGCCTTTTTTAGCTTTAGCGGTGCTATACTATCAATGGCGTTGCGCAGGACATCGTTAAAGTTGTTAGTGAGATTATCGATAGAGCCCACATAATTTCGGAATGGTGCCATTACCGAAGGCAGTAGGCCAGCATAAGTCATAGATGTGACATCATTAATGTTGCGGCTGCTAAAGCATTGGTTATTACTAGCTTGTTGATAATGAGTCAGAACTTCAAATTTTATAAGATAGTGATCGGACATTACTTTAGTGTACGGGAGTACCATAACTTTGTAGGTGGTGACACCCCGGACAAGGACTAGTTCTATCGTATTACAGTTGCGATGCGTGCATTCTTTTACAATATGTGTAAGATCACAGTTATCAATTATAGTCTAGACCGCCACTCATGGAGGGTCTGACGGGGTATTCATATGGATATTAACATCCCCATTATAATTATATTATCTGCGTGCGTCACTGGATCAGCGACAAACTCTGAAAATGTACTGATAAAGTCCGAATATGGCCCAGCGGGGCGATAGATAACAGTCAGATGCAGAGGTAGCCGTGTGACAGTCCTCATAGTAAGCACCCCAAAGGATTTATATTTATTACTTAGGTTAGGGCTAAGGTTAAGGTTTTCATTGGATATTAGTGTGACCCCTCCACCCATTTTAAAGGGACGGGCAATAAATATGTGCACTTGTTTGGTTAGGAGGAGATGCCTCATTAAGCGGGGAAAAATTAATCTGGTTTTAGTCAAGTTTCACTGAGACCAATGACGTTAAGATTGTTGTCTCTAATGACTTCATTAATTAATATCATTTTGGGAGACAATGATCTGATATTTAAAAAGCTCATATTATACAATGATCTGATATTTAAAAAGCTCATATTATAAGTAAGTATAAGGCTGTTTTGACTAACTAATCTTTAAGATAGTCAATGACTAATTGACTATCAAAATAGTCGTTGGTTGCAGCCCTACTAACTAGCAAAATAAACTTTGTTGTCAGCATACCAGACAATCACTGTTTTAACCCTCTGTGCATCTGTTCAGCACAGACATCACCTGTACAAAGTATCATGACATGCAAGTGTAGCCCCTACCAAAACTAACCAGTCACCACGGATTTCATTTCTGCAGTTAGATACAAACATTATTGTAAATAAACCCATGTCTCCACTGCTCCATGCTGTGCTCATTTGTGTTGATGGTGTTTTACCATTTAGAGGACGCAATGTTAAATGTGGTGATGAAAAATACTTTGAATGGTGGTTGTCAATTTGTTATGCTCAAATGGTATATGCACATGCATGCCGCTTTCGACGACTGAGAAGGGAAAGCAAAATTTTGAGTTTTATTTTTTTCAGATTCAGGTACATTTTGAAACATACTATAAATAACTACATCTGTTAATTATATCCCAACACTGTCAAATGGGTTTAATGCTACAATTAAAGAAAGAGAAAATAGAAAAAAATACTTTTTTTTTTTTTTTTAAATGAGGATGCATTGAATTTCCCAGGGACTCACTCAAATTGCAACCTGTAGGTTCCGGGGACTCACCACATTGCAAGACCAAAATACCATCCCTGGTATTTATGGGCTGCCAAAAATACTCAAAGTAAGGGCTCCTCTCAGGCCCATTGTCGGCAGCTTTAACTCTGTGACAAACAATAGCTAAGTATGTGGCCAACATCTTAACACTTTGGGTCAGCAAAACACCACATCATATACAAAACTTAATGGACTTTGTGGCGAAAGTCAGAAATCTAAATCCGAACAACAATTAAACTAGGATTTCACTCATTGTCACCTCCCTCTTCACCTGCAGTAGAAATTGTGAGACAATGTCTACTAGATGATCACACCTTACATGATAAATCCACACTAAACCAAGAATAGATAAGCCTTAATACTACGTACTTTCAATTCATGGAAACATTTTACCGACAAAAACACGGTTGTGCCAGGGGATCACCTGTATCTATAATTGTGGAAAACCTTTACATGGAGGACATGGAAAATAGAGCTCTGAGCTCTTTTAAGAGAACAGCACCAAGTCATTGGTACAGATATTTGGATTACACATGGGTAAAATCAGAAGCCAATAAGTGCAAGCATTCACAGAGCACATTACATCAGTGGCCAAAAACATCAAGTTTACACGTGAAGATGTCAAAGACAGCAAGTTGTCTTTTTGGACTATGATGTCCACTTTGGAGAAAACAGGGGCCTCTGTCAGGGTTTACCCGAACCCCACACACACTGATCAATATCTACTTTTTGGCTCAAACCACCCACAGGAACACAAACTGGGTGTTATTAGAATCGTACAACACAGAGCTGATAATGTTCCCACCAGCCCACAGACCAAAGAGAAAAAGCATAAGGATTTGAGGGAAGCCCTCAAAACCTTTAATTAACCAAGCTGGTCATTTGTGAAAAGTGCATCCGGTTCGAGAAGTAACAAGAACAGAGTGGATGAGGAAGAAAAAGGTGACAGACACAAAAACATTGTCATTCCATATGTATCAGGTATATCTGAGAAACTTAAAATAACTTTAACCAACACAACATCAAACCAGGTAACACCCTGAGACAGAGACTGGTGCATCCTAAAGACCAGACACCCCACACCCACAAAAACAATCTGGTGTATGTTCTCCAGTGTAATGATAAAAGCACTAATTCATATATTGGAGAAACAATACAACCACTAAGCCTGCAAACTCTTCAGGCCAAGACTCAGCTGTCTACCTGCACCTCAAGGAGAAACCGCATTCATTTGAGGACAAAAATCTCCAGATTCTGGAAAGGGAGGACAGGACGCATGGTACGAAAGAGGAGTGCTGGAAGCCATATACATCAAGGTAGAAAAACCATCCCTGAACAGAAGAGGTTGTCTGCGACACCACCTATCTCCCACATACAATACTGTCCTTTCAACCATTCCTAAAAGACTCTGAAATTTAACCTCCAACAAATAAAAGTTAGAAAAATTGTGCCATTTGTTACAACTGAATGGAATGCTAACATGGCCGACTAGTTTGGGCTGGTAGTGGTCGATCTACAGCAGGGGTCACCAACATTTTTTGAAACCAAGAGCTACTTCTTGGGTACTGATTAATGCGAAGGGCTACCAGTTTCCATCCATCCATTTTCTACCGCTTATTCCCTTTGGGGTCGCGGGGGGCGCTGGAGCCTATCTCAGCTACAATCGGGTGGAAGGCGGCGTACACCCTGGACAAGTCGCCACCTCATCGCAGGGGCTACCAGTTTGATACACACTTAAATAAATTGCCAGAAATAGCCAATTTGCTCAATTTACCTTTAACTCTATGTTATTATTAATAAATAATGATATTTATCTTTGTGGAAACACTGATCATCTTAATGATTTCTCACAATAAATATATATAGAAACAGATAAATATCAATATGCAACACTTTATTTTTATATTTTCTCTAAGTGCACATTTTTCAAATTGAACATTTTCAAATGATCACTTCTAAGACAGACTTGTGAAATCACAATATCCCATTTTAACTAGCTAGCCACTAACATTTTTTAACAATTCATGAATTACTTTGTACCATGTTTGTACAAATAAAAACTCATGTAAAATACAAATGTCAACTCTCAAATGTTTAAATAAATAATGTCACACTTTGAACTGGACACCAAATCTGTTATCTGTTTCTTTGTCAGTTAGTGAAGACCAAGTCTTTAAAATATTTTCTTGGATTTTCAAATTCTATTTGAGTTTTGTCTCTCTTAGAATTAAAAATGTCAAGCAAAGCGAGACCAGCTTGCTAGTAAATAAATACAATTTAAAAAAATAGAGGCAGCTCACTGGTAAGTGCTGCTATTTGAGCTATTTTTAGAACAGGCCAGCGGGCTACCCATCTGGTCCTTACGGGCTACCTGGTGCCCGCGGGCACCGCGTTGGTGACCCCTGATCTACAGTGATCGTTCTGCCACACAATACCTCAATGTTCACGAGTGGAAATTCCACTTCAACTACTGTTGTTGGCATTCACAGTAGTATTGCTCTTTTGCCAAGTCACACCCTCCTGGTGTTGGAGTATAAATATTTGTGGTTTTGGCACCAGCCACTAGACTAGATCTGACCAGTCTAAGACTACATCTGACCAATAGGTCTATTAGCTGATGAAGCCTACTTGGATTAGAGGCGAAACGTTTTCTAAGACAAACCAAACAGTCCAGTTGCGAACGATTGAATGCCCTGAGAACACTCACCCCGCCCATCACCGTTCAGTCGGTGCTATCAGGTAGATTCACTTAAAATCGAATGGTGGCATATTTTGATACCTTTTTGTTTGTGACGTCATGCTGCAGACTAAACACCAGCTTAAACACTTGATGAGGAAACAATCATGCAAGCAGCAACCACCAAATTACCTCTCGATAATGTTGCAATTTTCAATGCCAACAAAGCAAGTATATCTGAGAAAAAACACTGAAATGTTAAGTAAGGCTTCACTTTCCCAAAATACGCTAGCTTGATGCTAATTTATTTTGGCTTTGCCATATACATGCTACTGATTTGCCATGTAAAATTGCCAATGCTATTTCAACATATATTTTTAATAAAAACTTGAACTAAGATGCGCGTAACAAACAGCTGGTGTGTAATAAATCAAATACTTACACTATAAAGACATAGGGCTCAACATTGACTAGACAAACACTCAGCTCAATAGAAAAGACTACTTATAGTGAGGCAACACTCTGTAATCTATAGACTACTGCCATCCAATGTCTTGGAATTGCAACCGCATGCAAAGTCTACTATATAATACTTGTATTATATAGTAGACTTATACTACTCAGAAAATTAATTAAAAAAAAACAAATAACAACTGTACTCTGCCTACTGAAGTGGTCATGGGAGAGGTTGGTGGTGCAGAGCTGGTAGAGGAAGCACTAGCCGCTGAATTAAACCAACTAAAAAAGTGGTTAAAGGTGAACTGCACTTTTATTGGAAATTTGCCTATCATTCACAATACTTACGGGAGACAAGTAGACAAAAGTTTTTTGGTTTTTTTTTTGCATCCTATCTTGTAAAAATTGGCTTGTTGTAGGTAGCTAGCAATGCAGCTAATGGGAGCAATCTGTTCTGCCTCTAAATCACTTTAAAAATGTATTCAAAAACCGCCAATACCTAATTTACGTTTTGTAACCTCTATAATTACTAAGCAACATTGTTATTGTGAGAGCAAACACTGAGCAACTGTATTTCTAGCGTACTAACACATCAGCGTGAGCTAGCTACGGCGAGAGATAAGCGAGCTTCTATGTCAGCACCCGAATTGCGTTTGAGTTTGTAATGCACAACACAATGCAATAGGACAACAATCTGCACTGCCTGAATAACGTGAACAATCATATTACAGTATCTGTAAAGTATTACCTTACATTTCATGTTTTGTTTGTACACCCCGAGCTCGTATATGTACTGTAGTGCTGCGTGTATCATTATCAATAGTATAGTGACTCACTCGATGGACAGTTGTTCATGCTATAAAAAGGAAGCAAAATAAAAACTTTGACCGCAGCGATGGCACGGGTTGTTTGAATAACTGTTTCTTCCAGAGTGCATAGGTCACGTATCGGTACTTTTATTTAAATACACATTATTTTTAACAATTTATAAACGTTGTGTTTTGTTCTGAGTGACTGACAGCTATTTGAGCAAATCACTAGGGAGTAGAGGGGATATGGGAAAGTGTTTTTTTTAATCCTGCTTCGTTAACACTGATATAAACGTTACATAAAATTCCAGTCCTCGCACAAAAATATGTTTACTTTTATCTATTTTTGCTTATGTACAGATGGTGTTTGTTAATCTCTGTTTTGTGAGGCAAATGTTTCGCTTTTTTTCCTTTGGCCAGGTTATTGTCGTTTTGCCACTGTGGTTTCTGTTGAGTCATCTATTCTGTGCTGAAAAGCCCCCATTCCAATAGTGAGTACTGTATATATTTTGGTGTTTATTTGATCTTATTATTATTACTGTTTTTTAACTACTTTTTAATTTAATTTGTTCCCAGTGCCCCTCATTTTGTACATGATACCGCAACTTTGCAAGGTAAATGAAATGTTAAAAAGCCAGTCAGAGGGCATGTTTCCAGTTTGTGTTTATTATAATAAACATTCAAACTGAGCATTTATTCTCTGCCTATTTGTTTGGTGGAAGGTTGTACATTATGTTGATATATATACATATTTATATATGTAGTGTTGATGAAGCATTTTTGACATGTAGCTTGTAGTGAAACGTACTATAATTCTCTGGTTGATACCGTCCCCTGTAACTTAGCTACATTTAATTGAGAGTAACTCGTAGCTTAGCTCACTCCATTTCCAAGTAGCTTGCCCATCACTGATTCTGACCAAAAACAAAGGAGAGGAATTCCAATACACTGATTCACCTAAATCTTTTAATAAATGGCGCTGATGTCCTCTCAACAAGGCTGTGCTTGAGTCATGATGTAAATGGTAAAATGGTAAATGGTTATACTTGTATAGCGCTTTTCTACCTTTTTAAGGAACTCAAAGCGCTTTGACACTATTTCCACATTCACCCATTCACACACACATTCACACACTGATGGCGGGAGCTGCCATGCAAGGCGCTAACCAAGACCCATTAGGAGCAAGGGTGAAGTGTGACATAATTAGGATTTTAGAAGGTGGGGATTGAACCAGTAACCCTCAGATTGCTGGCACGGCCACTCTCCCAACTTCGCCACGCCATTCCTCTTAGTAATGGTTTCATTTGTTTCAGACATGACATGTTTACACTTGCAGGAGGAGAGCTTATTTAACTTTACCGATGTGTATTTACTTGTTAGTTTGGTTTCACTTTGGCAGCTAAATTCAACCCATCTGACTGTTTTTGACGGTCTCGTGGCAGTTTGAGGAAAACAAGTTTGTTGCTTGACCGTTTATCAATTAGTGGTGACCTCTATCTAATGTGTTGTTTTGGTCAGTGTGTGTTACAATGTCCATGGCCGTTCCACTTGTCTGTGCCCTTCTCTTTGTTAAACATCTTTAAAAATCCTATCAAGTGGCTTCAGTTGAAATCTTTACTCACTTACAAGTTAATTGAGACAGTTTAGTTCTTTGGCGCAGTGGGAGAATGGCCGTGCGCGGCCCGAGGGTCCCTGGTTCAATCCCCACCTAGTACCAACCTCGTCATGTCCGTTGTGTCCTGAGCAAGACACTTCACCCTTGCTCCTGATGGGTGCTGGTTAGCGCCTTGCATGGCAGCTCCCTCCATCAGTGTGTGAATGTGTGTGTGAATGGGTAAATGTGGAAGTAGTGTCAAAGCGCTTTGAGTACCTTGAAGGTAGAAAAGCGCTATACAAGTACAACCCATTTATCATTTATTTATCATTTTGTAGGTAACATTTTTTCCCTCAAGTACCAGCTGTGTTTTCCTATCGAAGCGCTTCCATTAGGAGTAATGAAAGGTATATTAACCATGCGCTTAACAAACTCTTGACCTCTGAGGTCTCCTCTGAAGTGGCTCTAATTGCTTCTCACCAACGAAGACCGCATTCCTTCAGTTTGTTTATTATTATATAGTCATAGTTGTGTCTTTTTACCTCGACTCGCCTCCGCTTGGCCCTACAGCTACTTTTCTTTTTGCACATGGTGCATGGTGTTATGGGTGCCCATGTGAGGATAGTATATATGCAATTAATATACATTTTGCTTTCATTGGGACTGTTTTATTTCCTGCTTGCTCACAAATTTTTCAGAGGAAGAGGAGCATTTTAGGTGGAGCCACCTTTTGAGACCAAATGTCAGAGGTCGTTCCACGTTAGTGCAGCCGATCAATCGCAGGCCTTGCGTAACTCTCCTCCTCCTTTTGTCTGTAAAGGAAGTGGATTAGAGGCTGTTTTTTTGAGTGGAGACCTGGGATGATTAGTTAGGCCCGTTTAGAATGCATGCACTCACAGATGCCTCCAAACATGCACTCCAACACAAAGAACAGACAGCTTGTTTTTTAGTCGATGCTCGTTAGTTCCGTTTCTGCTAAATCGTCACAAATAAAGATGACGCCATGGGCTCTTGTTCTGACACAGCCGAGGGCGGGCCTTGAAGTAATCATGCACTTGGACTATTTCACTAACCAGCCACCATGAAAGATGGACCTCCAGGTAATGATTGGTGACCTGCCAAAATGTAGCTGTTTTCTAATCCAAAATTTGGCTGGCGTTGGAGCCATGTGATGTTTATTTATACAGTCAAATAGTGTGTTACTTGGCACAATGGCCCCACAACAGCAATGTTCCCAGATTAAAATTGCTTAACAAGCCAAAGCGCCCTGGTGCATTAAAAAAGTCATTAAGATTTTTAGCATTTTTCAAGAAACAAGGTGCATTTTAGGCAGGTTATATGCAATCTGTTGTAACAAAAATAAACTGTCAAATATTGTCGCATTGGTCAATCTTAGGAACTTTCTTCCCATTCTTTTGAGGAAGATGATTCATTTGAGTAACAGGTGTGAGTTTTTAGCATAGAACTAACATGAAATATAGCAACATAGCATTTATGCTAATGTTGACTGTAAGAATATTATATTATATATTATAATTTTTTTAGGAAAATAAACTTTCAATATAATTGGGATACGGAGTAACACATTTATGTTATGCTAAAGCACTTTGTGGGAAAAAAGGTGTATTCATAGTAGACTGGCATGTAATTTTCCATGCCAACAAAGAAAGCATCACTGATAGAAAGCGCTTACAAGTAAGGCTCTACTTTTCAAAATGCGATGGCTTGATGTTAATTTACTTTGGATATGCCATATACATGTTACTGATTAGCATTGGCAATTTTTAATGGTGATTTCCGCACTTCCAAGTCAAAACTACAACTAAGAAAGACGCTTGAAACAAACAGCTTGTGTGTATTAAGTACAATACTTGCAGTACAAACATTTTGTAGTACTCAACAAAAGACAAGACTGCTACATTCAATTTAATGGTAAAGACAACGGCAAGTGTAAGTAAACAAGATATAAACAACTGGACAACACAGGTACCATGTTTAATGTTGAATAAAACAAATGTTAGATTTTATTATTCGACATGTATAACCACATAAACACACACAAAAGTACCAGAAATTGACCAACAGTATTGATTCCCAGATACAGGGAAATTGGTACCGTATCAGTTCAAATGTGAAAAGTGAATTGCACCAATTCGGTGGAATGGCCCATATACTGTATGTTTCTTATCCTTTTAATACCAGGCAAAATGTAGGTTATTTGTCTCCCTCATATTTTTATTTAGCTTCTCGCAAAGCCTGAAGACTTTATTAGAGATTAACCTGTCAGAAAAGGCTTTTCCCACAGCCCATTTTGCAGAATTAATCACTTGCGCTCCCAACAGATATAGCATTCCACAATGGAGTACGTGTGAGTGTCTGCACACTCATGCATTGTCTCGTGTTTGTTGCATTGGTTCCCAGTTCACTGCGCGCATGTTCCCTTCAGTATTTTCTTACAAACCCTGTTTCCATATGAGTTGAGAAATTGTGTTAGATGTAAATATAAACGGAATACAATGATTTGCAAATCATTTTCAACCCATATTCAGTTGAATATGCTACAAAGACAACATATTTGATGTTCAAACTGATAAACATTTTTTTTTTTGCAAATGATCATTAATTTGATGCCAGCAACACATGACAAAGAAGCTGGAAAAGGTGGCAATAAATACTGATAATGTTGAGGAATGCTCATCAAACACTTATTTGGAACATCCCACAGGCAAATTGGGAACAGGTGGGTGCCATGATTGGGTATAAAATTAGATTCCATGAAATGCTCAGTCATTCACAAACAAGAATGGGGCGAGGGTCACCACTTTGTCAACAAATGCGTGAGCAAATTGTTGAACAGTTTAAGAAAAACCTTTCTCAGCTATTGCAAGGAATTTAGGGATTTCACCATCTACGCTCCGTAATATCATAAAAGGGTTCAGAGAATCTGGAGAAATCACTGCACGTAAGCAGCTAAGCCCGTGACCTTCGATCCCTCAGGCTGTACTGCATCAACAAGCGACATCAGTGTGTAAAGGATATCACCACATGGTCTCAGGAACACTTCAGAAACCCACTGTCAGTAACTACAGTTGGTTGCTACATCTGTAAGTGCAAATTAAAACTCTCCCTATGCAAGGCGAAAACCGTTTATCAACAACACCCAGAAACGCCGTCAGCTTCGCTGGGCCTAAGCTCATCTAAGATGGACTGATACAAAGTGGAAAAGTGTTCTGTGGTCTGACGAGTCCACATTTCAAATTGGTTTTGGAAACTGTGGATGTCGTGTCCTCCAGACCAAAGAGGAAAAGAACCATACGGATTGTTATAGGCACAAAGTTCAAAAGCCAGCATCTGTCATGTATGGGGGTGTATTAGTGCCCAAGACATGGGTAACTTACACATCTGTGAAGGCGCCATTAATGCTGAAAGGTACATGCAGGTTTTGGAGCAACATATGTTGCCATCCAGGTAACGTTACCATGGACGCCCCTGCTTATTTCAGCAAGACAATGCCAAACCACGTGTTACATCAACATGGCTTCGTAGTAAAAGAGTGCGGGTACTAGACTGGCCTGTCAGTAGTCCAGACCTGTCTCCCATTGAAAATGTGTGGCGCATTATGAAGCCTAAAATACCACAACGGAGACCCCCGGATTGTTGAACAACTTATGCTGTACATCAAGCAAGAATGAGAAAGAATTCCACCTGAGAAGCTTAAAAAATGTGTCTCCTCAGTTCCCTAACGTTTACTGAGCGTCGTTAAAGGGAAAGGCCATGTAACACAGTGGTGAACATGCCCTTTCCCAACTACTTTGGCATGTGTTGGAGCCATGAAATTCTAAGTTAATTATTATTTGCAAAAAAAAAAATTAAGTTTATGAGTTTGAACATCAAAAATCTTGTCTTGTTGTGCATTCAATTGAATATGGGTTGAAAGGGATTTCCAAATCATTGTATTCCGTTTATATTTACATCTAACACAATTTCCCAACTCATATGGAAACAGGGTTTGTATAATGAGCCTGTGTCTTCCTGTATAGACAAACAGTATACCTGTGTATGGCTAAGAGAGAGTAACATTTTTGCACCCTGGTAATGTTTGTTAGCAAATTTAGGAATTACATAATGACCTAAATTTGGAGCCAGCTGTTTGTACTGCTCACAATCCTAAAAATAGCCTCTTAACCACAGTAATCTAAAGAATTACTTCAAGAATTACTCAAATTGTACTGTATTCAAGAAGCTCGAGTCATTCCTTTTCAACTGCTATGTTTACATTGACCCTCGCTTTTGTAGACTGCTGCAATGCAACAGGTGGCGCCGTAACCCTGGGAAATGTGGCCAATTCAGTTGATCCGAAGCTTGAATGTCACAATTGAATGTGTAATTAAAAGGATTTCCAAGAAAAAAAACGATTTGGATCACATGAGATGAAAACACGCGCACGTCTATGACAACAAGCTTTGTCACAGTCACCACTACGATGGCCGGTGCATTTCTAATAGTTCTCATTGTTAATTCTGCTTTTTATTAAAAGGCCTGCAGCTGTCATGGGTATATGTAGGCCAAACACACACACACACCATTGAGAAGTAGGGCAGACAAGCAGGCAGTGTTTCCAAAGTGCTTGGATCTCAGAGCAGACTTTCCCAGAGGAGCATACTGTCATAACAGTCCTGATTGCACGGCATTCAGGAATGCTTGCAGAGTTAACCTCTCAATGATGACGGGTCGCCAGTGACGTCATACCCCCCCTCAGTGAACACTTACGGCCATTGCTATCTATGCAGGGCCAGCCCTAGGCTTTGTGTGACTCTAAACAAGATTTTGATTGTGGCCCCATTTTAGTCTTTAATATTATTTCTGTATTATGACTATTATTTTATATAGAAAAGAAAATTAGGGTTTTTGACTTTGTACAGATAGGATTGACATATCTAGATTATGTGGTTGTAAACCAGTTCCCTCTTGCATATATCAATCTCAATGATCAATCATTGTATCCAGCATTCGACACACGTGCCAATCTTCCCAACGTAATAAACTGGAAAGTAGATGGCGTACTCCATGATCAGAGAGCCCCCAACATTTACATTTTTGTTTTAGTTTTAGCAAGAATGTTTTTCATCAAGCGTTCAAATTATTGACGTTATTAGGCCTTTTTATGGGGTCCATAGGCTCCGTAAAATTCTTAAAAAGGATTGTT
The DNA here is from genome assembly GCF_033978685.3 of Nerophis lumbriciformis. Lineage (NCBI taxonomy): Eukaryota > Metazoa > Chordata > Actinopteri > Syngnathiformes > Syngnathidae > Nerophis > Nerophis lumbriciformis. The sequence goes on along the minus strand of NC_084554.2, from coordinate 22,779,035 downwards.
TTTGTTTTTTGCTTTGTTTTTCAAAACAGTGTCGGAAATTGAATATAAAGTAGCAAGAATGTGAGTTATAATAATCATACAGTCTGTTATTATTCACTTAAATATGATTGTAAATCTATAAAGCGTCCCTTTACTTTATAGAGTAAGGTAAATATTAGCTGATTCATGTAGAATTATCATTAGTGGATAATGATAATCATAATAAAACCTACTAATATAGTAATAATAATGATAATTATTGGTGTATCTACTGGAGGATAAGCCTCCCCTGTATTTAAAAACTATTTACGTCTCTATTTCGAACTTTAATCAAGGTTCCTTGATCACACCACAATTATGTGCTTTGAGATACAAAAGTGAAACTTAAAATTAACTTTGTCTGATGCTCCCACAATTAGATTTATCACCAAAAAGAGACAAGCGGTAGAAAATGGATGGATGGATATTTTTAACTTTATTATATCACCTCATCTTGGTTCCCAAATGTTGGCGCTGTCTGTGAATGCATAAAGGTGAGCTTTGTTTACATCATGGCGTTGGTGTTGAGTTAACAGTGAAGTGTTCCATGCTGGGTTTGCACTACCAAAAGGATTGAACCATGTTGCATTTTGGAAGGGGGTGTAGGTAGTGTTACACATCCCTAACTTGATTCAAACAACTTTATACAACTTCGACATATTTTACAACTAACAGATTTAAATTAATGAAAATAATCTTCACGGTGTGGCGTGGCGAAGTTGGTAGAGTGGCCGTGCCAGCAATCGGAGGGTTGCTGGTTACTGGGGTTCAATCCCCACCTTCTACCATCCTAGTCACGTCCGTTGTGTCCTTGGGCAAGACACTTCACTCCTTGCTCCTGATGGCTGCTGGTTAGCGCCTTGCATGGCAGCTCCCGCCATCAGTGTGTGAATGTGTGTGTGTATGGGTGAATGTGGAAATACTGTCAAAGCGCTTTGAGTACCTTGAAGGTAGAAAAGCGCTATATAAGTATAACCCATTTATCATTTATTTATAAATCTTTACACAAGCTCAGGCCATAATCATGTGGCCTCCTAGCGGTTGTGGCGGGCCAGCAGTGTATCTATCATTGTATGAATGTGGACAAATGTTCTGCGTTGCCAGTTAGACATGCATGATTAATTTGATCGCATTTAATCTTAATATATTTTTTCAATTTGTGCCAGTGGCAATAAAGTTCTGGTGTATTCTATTAACGCGTTGATTTTCCTGCCGTCAACTTCAACTTATTGTCTTTGAACCGTTCCAGGTGCAGTACAGTGATGCGCAGAATGGCAAGGACTTTGCGACCTATCTGACCCTCTCCCCTGTGCAGATGACTTTCCACGGCACTGGGAGCACCCTACAAGCTAGCCATGACCAGGTATGTTTCCTATGACTTAAGATACTGACCGTGACATTTAGCACTGTATGCTATAGAATACTAGGCTATACTGTAATAGTCCGGGTTTTGGCTGATCTTTTAAAATACTAATACATTGCATCCTTGCTATTTGCAGGGGTTACAGAGCCTACGAATAGTCCAGACATTTTTTGAATGCATTTTGAATTGTAAATCGTCTCGGCGAGCAGTCTGAAATGATGCAGGTGTTTCTTCTTTATTTTCCACATCTATACAACACACTGCTTGCCTGTAGTAAGTCCACAAATGATTTAAGATCATGTATTACCTTGTGTTTACCTCGCTGCAAGTTTTGAGGCCATGTTGTGGCTTGTGCTTGCCACGCAGTGTGCGGCCTATTTACCCTAATGTCACTTTACACTTAAGATGTTAAGTACATGTTGTATGTAGCATTGTATTGACGTACACTCTTCCATCCATCCATCTTCTTCCGCTTATCCGAGGCCCAGACTTCCCTCTCCCCAGCCACTTCGTCCAGCTCTTCCTGGGGGATCCCGAGGCGTTCCCAGGCCAGCCGGGCGACATAGTCTTCCTAACGTGTCCTGGGTCTTCCCCGTGGCCTCCTACCGGTCGGACATGCCCTAAACACCTCCCTCGGGAGGCGTTCGGGTGGCATCCTGACCAGATGCCCAAACCACCTTATCTGGCTCCTCTCGATGTGGAGGAGCAGCGGCTTTACTTTGAGTTCCCCCCGGATGACAAAGCTTCTCACGCTATTTCTGAGGGAGAGCCCTGCCACCCGGCGGAGGAAACTCATTTCGGCGGCTCGTACCCGAGATCTTGTCCTTTCGGTCATAACCCAAAGCTCATGACCATAGGTGAGGATGGGAACATAGATCGACCGGTAAATTGAGAGCTTTGCCTTCCGGCTCAGCTCCTTCTTCACCACAAGGGATCGATACAGCGTCCGCATTACTGAAGACGCCACACCGATCCACCTGTCGATCTCACGATCCACTCTTCCCTCACTCGTGAACAAGACACCGAGGTACTTGAACTCCTCCACTTGGGGCAGGGTCTCCTCCGCAACCCGGAGATGGCACTCCACCTTTTTCCGGGCGAGAACCATGGACTCGGACTTGGAGGTGCTGATTCTCATCCCAGTCGTTTCACACTCAGCTGCGAACCGATCCAGTGAGAGCTGAAGATCCTGGCCAGATGAAGCCATCAGGACCACATCATCTGCAAAAAGTAGAGACCTAATCCCGAAGCCACCAAACCGGATCCCCTCAACGCCTTGACTGCGCCTAGATTTCTGTCCATAAAAGTTATGAACAGAATCGGTGACAAAGGGCAGCCTTGGCGGAGTCCAACCCTCACTGGAAACGTGTCCGACTTACTGCCGGCAATGCGGACCAAGCTCTGACACTGATCATACAGGGACCGGATCGCCACAATCAGACAGTCCGATACTCCATACTCTCTGAGGACTTCCCAAGAGACACGGTCGAATGCCTTCTCCAAGTCCACAAAGCACATGTAAACTGGTTGGGCAAACTCCCATGCACCCTCAAGGACCCTGCCGAGAGTATAGAGCTGGTCCACAGTTCCATGACCAGCACGAAAACCACACTGTTCCTCCTGAATCCGAGGTTCGACTATCCGGCGTAGCCTACTCTCCAGTACACCTGAATAGACCTTACCGGGAAGGCTGAGGAGTGTGATCCCACGATAGTTAGAACACACCCTCCGGTTCCCTCTTCTTAAAGAGAGGAACCACCACCCCGGTCTGCCAGTCCAGAGGGACGTACACTCTATTCTTTAATAATTTTTATAAGTTAGTACCGACTTAAAATTGTATGAATTTTCTGTGAAAAATGCTTACTTTTGGAGAGAAATCCTAAATTTGGCCAAGCTCGATGATAAATTTTCCTGGACAATAGCTGAGATAGGCTCCAGCGCCCCCCGCCACCCCGAAGGGAATAAGCGGTAGAAAATGGATGGATGGATATAAGGTTCCACTAATTATTGCCGATAAACAATATTATTTTCTCCGTTATTTTGAGACCAAATAAAGCACTATTGTAATTGTAATTAGGGCTGTAACGGTATTGTAGATACCGCAGAATTATGGTTTCAAAATATTCTCAATAATGCTGTGACAGGTGATGGTAACAAAACCAAAACTTGATGTGTAGTTTTCTGGCACTTTTGCTTTGGCGAGTCTGAAAATAAACTACATCTCTCAGACTCCTTTGCGCAGCCGGACAAAATGGGGGCGTGCAGCGCCCTTAAGGAGAGAGAGAGAAAGCAGGAAGTGAAGTGTCTTCCACTTCATAGTCGATAAAAGAAATTGTTTTTTTCAAAATTACTTTTTGAGTTATGTTGCTAACCAACAGACAAACCAACCCTGCACTCCATGTTCGTGTTCTAAGACACAACAGACTCAGTCAGTGTGTACCGCGCCGAGGGAAAGCACCACCCTGTTGCACACATAAGTTTTCTTTACCTGGAAAAGATGAAGCCAGCAAAGCTTAACGTCAGTTTGTGTGGTCTTTACATGATTTAAAGTTAAAATGTGAATGAACTTTTCTGGCAAACTGCATTTTCCAAATGGATAAAATAAATGTCCATTGTAGAGGACTCAGACAGTAAAAGTTGAGACACCGTGGATGTTCATGCCCAAATCTTTGCACCTTTGCACCTTTTGTAGTAAAAAATATTGTTAAATAATGTTTGTGATCAATTACAGTAAGTGTGTTTATCCTGAACATTCTTGCCACCTCATTTTACACACTATATTTTTAAGTCTTTTATTTATTTTTTTCATATATCACAATAATATCGTACGGTGAAATTTTGATACCAATACGTCCCTAATAGTAAAATATAATAATAATACTAATGCTAGTAACCCTTTCAACCTTTTATTTCTCATTAGTATTTTTACCATTGTGATTAAAAAGGACTCTCAAGCTCTGTTAGCAAAAATTGGTGGTATAGTTCGGTTGGTAGAGTGGCCGTGTCAGCAACTTGAGGGTTCCAGGTTCGATCCTCGCTTCCACCATCCTAGTCACTACCGTTGTGTCCTTGGGCAAGACACTTTGCCCACCTGCTCCCAGTGCCACCCACACTGGTTTAAATGTAGCTTAGATATTGGGTCTCACTATGTAAAAGCGCTTTGAGTCACTAGAGAATTCACTTCACTTCACTTCACTTCAGTTCAATAAATATCTTGAAGTGCATTTTTTCCCCTAGTGCAAAAACCTATGACAAGTGGTTTGGTTTTTGTTGCTTTCACTTTCCGACAAATTTGGCATACTGGCTCGTTCGTCCGTTTTGATGGGCTCATGTAGCTCATTTGATTTAAAGACAAAATATTCCCACATATGGACATTTAGCTTTGCAATTATCGTTTTTCACCATAATTGTTGTTACTTTGCGGTGATTCTCACTAGCGGCGGTCTGTCTGTGCATATGTGTAAGGTAGCGGGCCCACCTGCGCCCACAAAGACAAGGATTGTGATTAGAGATGTCCGATAATATTGGACTGCCGATATTATCGGCCGATAAATGCTTTAAAATGTAATATCGGAAATTATCGGTATCGGTTTCAAAAAGTAAAATGTATGACTTTTTAAAACGCCGCTGTGTACACGGACGTAGGGAGGAGTACAGAGCGCCAATAATCCTTAAAGGCACTGCTTTTGCGTACCGGCCCGGTCACATAATATCTACGGCTTATCACACACACAAGTGAATGCACGCATACTTGGTCAACAGCCATACAGGTCACACTGAGGGTGGCCGTATAAACAACTTTAACACTGTTACAAATATGCGCCTCACTGTGACCCACACCAAACAAGAATGACAAACACATTTCGGGAGAACATCCGCACCGTAACACAACATAAACACAACAGAACAAATACCTAGAACCCCTTGCAGCACTAACTTTTCCGGGACGCTACAATATACCATATATCATTTAAAGGACTGGTCCATTCATTCTTGTTGTGTGCAATCACTTTATAACACATTACTGTTTTATTTCAAATGTCTTGACTTTTTGTGTTTTGCAAGGTGTTGTTTATCATGAATAACGAGAGGGACAAGCGGTAGAAAATGGATGGATGGATGATGAGAGGATCAGTCACATTGACTATATGACATGTCAATGCAGTGTGTGTTGTGTTTGGTTTAGTAGAATATTTTGAGTATTTCCAGTTATGGTTCTTATGCGAAGCTTGCAGATAGTGTCGTAGAGTGTGAATGAGACGGGACAATTTGCATTTAGGGGCTGTCCTACTGAGAGCAAAAGGTGACGGAAAAAATATTTACAATATTCTGATGTGCACTAACATTTGATGGGTTCTTGCAATGCATGTGACATTTGCTATTCACCAAAAATGTTTTGTCCTGTTTTGCAATTAACACAAACTAGCATAGGTATATGATGCACCATAAATTCGGACAGAGCGTCTTCACTCGTGGCGTGTCCTCAGTTGTCTCCCCGCCCTCTTTTGGTTGTCTCACTCCAGCTCTCTGGTCCACTCCTTGTATTGAAAAAGAAGACCCTTTGTCTTGTGTTGCCCAAGCAGAAAATCATTTGTTTACATTCTATCATCTAAACATAGGACGCCTCTTTGTTCAGCAGTCTTCAAAGCTTTAATAAAGGGCTGGCCCTGTCCTGAATGGGACAGCTGACGGGGCTAGTGCCGCCGCCACCGCCTTTGCAAACTGAGAGCCAACATAGGCCAAGCAGGTCTGCGTCCTCGGGACCTGTTGTTGCCAGGAGCACTGGGGCATGACCAACTGTTGGAGAAAGCCTTTTCTTTGGCTCCTCTCAGTACAGTGAGGAGTGCGGCCACAAAAGGAGCACCCAACAATAAAGGGTCAGCATCAGCAGCCTCTCAAACATCGACACTTCTACAAAGTAGGCCGAAAGGCGATCCGAGAATTGGGCGGTTTCACATCGCATCTGGCACCTCTGCCGGTGCCAGAAATGCTGCCTATGTAAATCTTGCTCTATCTCTTATATATCATCGTTCTCCGATGACAACCGTATTTGTTACGTTCTATTTTTGACCAATGAAAAATGCCAAAATGACTGTTTATACCATCACTATATGTTTAATATGTTAAAGTTTTTAAATAGGCTTGTACCTTAAAGTACCAGTAGAGTGGAAAAACAAGTTGAATTGATATGCTTAATTGTGTTTCATTGTATCCATTAAACCATATCCAATGGTATTTACAATTCGCAAAGAATGTAAAAACACTGTTTAAACATCACAAAATGCCACAAATTCAGTCAGCCATTTTGAATATTCTGTTCAGAATACCTTCGGCTATTTCCGGAGATTGACGTCACAATGAGAACTTTTCTGCACTCTGACCATATTATCAGATCAGTCATACTGTAAATACGCAAAAATTAGAGAGAGATGTGCTGTCTATCATTCACAATCACTATATAAGACATGAACAGATATGTTTTTCTTTTTTTTTATGCATTCTAAGTCTTAAATACAAAAATACGCTGACAGTATAGTCAATAAGGGCTCTCTATTTCGCCCACAAAACCCTCTAAATAACCATCCAAAACCTGCCAACAATACTCTATATACATATTGTGACCTGAATATTAACCAAATATTAGCGATGTTGTTGTTATATGCGCGAACGCAGACAAACTATTTCTTAGCGGCGCAATTATACATACAGCTCAGTAGCCCTGTGCAGCGATGTCCTGCTGCTCCCGCTTCATCGCGTCTCTCAGCTCATCAAAATTATTCTAGATTATAAATTATGCATCTCATCTGAATATTAGGGGGATTTAGCTTTGAATCTAAAAGTTGTTCATCTGTGACATTCAATGTATACCCAGAGATGGAGACAAAAACACACAACCGAAGATGGTGTCTGCATGCAGGGAGACTTTTCTTTGTTAACCCTTCAGGTGCATCATGATTAATTCTTCATCTAAACGGGAAGATATGGACATCCTATCAGTTGTCATCAAAGTAAGAGCAGACATTGTACAGTAAGCTATTGTTATAATATGTTTGTAGTTTGCATTTCTTGTTCAGCACTTAGCAATACTGCTACATGATGCGTAGTGTTTAGCTAAAGCTGGATTTGTTTAACAGAGTTTTTAAAACTTGTAGCCAGTAAGCTATCGTTTTAATATGTTTGTAGTTTGCATTTCTTGTTCAGCACTTAGCAATACTGCTACATGATGGGTAGTGTTTAGCTAAAGCTGGATTTGTTTAACAGAGCTTTTAAAACTTGTCGCTCCTCCTCTTTATGTTCAGGATCAACAATATAAGGTCTTGGATCATAATTTTGCCCAAAGTAATCGTTGTTGGCTCTCACAAAATCTGCATGATTTGCATTGTTGTTGGTGATGAAGGGATCTGCGGTCTCTACCTCTTCATCACGCGATGACGTGACGGGTTTCCTCATTATCTCTCAAAATGACTCGGGAATCTCCGTGAGATTGAAACTATATGTTTTACTTGAGAAATAATAATGATTTTACCAAAATATACCTTTTTATTTTCAGTCATCTGCTCAAAAGAGCTTATCACGTGCATGTTTGCTCGTTTTAAAAACAAAATAAACCAAAAAGGTGTGGTCATTAGAGGTGGGGGACATAATGGATTTTTAAGTGCATCACAATTCGGACTTGGGCGATTGTAAATTTGATTAGCAAATGTCAATAATCGATTATTTCTTTATTGTAAATAAACTAATGCAGACAGTTCTAAAATTTGGCTGACTGAGAGATCTGACCAGCTTCTTTATTTTAAGGCACACATTTCCATTATTTTGATAAGTGTACTGGGAATTAATTAAACTGTTTCTTTTTACAAATGCACTGTTTTGAAAAGTTGCAAGTGATGAATGCTTATTTAGTGAAAAGAAAATAACTGAATAAATTAAAGATGCAAAAATAATGTATTTTTAATCAAATCCAAGCTCCTGAATTGTAATTGTAATTGAATCGTGAGGTGCCCAAAGATTCCCATCTTTAGTGGTCATGTTTAATGTACAGTTCTGGGGACCTTTTGAGATCCTCGTGTAAAAATGGTACTACAGTTTTCCCTTGTTAATCGGTGTTAATTCGTACCAAACATGACAGTGATAAACAGATTTCTGCAAAGTAAGATTAATGTTATTACATTGAATATTTTCATAGAACTACAGGGTGTCCACAAAGTCTGGGTACATGATTAAAAATACATAATTTTTAAAAGAAAACAAGCTCCAGCACCCCACACGACCCCGAAAGGGACAAGCGGCAGAATATGGATGGATGGATGGAATTTTATTCAATTCTAATGTTGATAAATAATATTTTCAACATGATTTACGTGATTTACAATGCATAATTCGATGCGCTTTGCAAAATTTGGGTGAACTCGAAGGAAAAGGTCTGAATTGCCCAGTGTACCCAGACTTTATGGAAACCCTGTAGAATTCCTGTTTACGACCTTCTAAATAGGTTTTTAATCATTTTAGAGCCCTCTAAACATGCCTGTGGGCTGCTTGCCCACAGACACGTTCTTCAAGGTGACATCGAAGCAAATTATCCTTTAAACTGCGAGAGCCAAAATACTCTTTCTTCTTAATCTTAAGAATAATACCATGTCAAATGTCAAACTCATTTTAGCTCAGGGGGCTGCATGGAGGAAAATCTATTCCCATGTGGGCTGGACTGGTAAAATCATGGCATAATCATTTAAAAATAAAGACAACTTTAAAATTGTTTTCTTTGTCTTACTTCAGCCAAAAATCGAACAAGCGCATTCTGAAAATGTACATATTACAAATAATCCTCTTGGCAAAACACTTTAAGTTAGTTAAAAATCCTGAGGAAAAAATCGGTGCAGTTTCAAAACACCATGAAGAATACAATGAACTTTGACTTTGTCTTAGTGTATTTACAAAGCCATTAAACTTTAAGAACTTCCTGTTTCGGATTCTCATGTTGGCAGTTGACCAATACAGACCTGTTTGGAAAAGCAACCGAGTGTTTCCTCAATCCGCTGCATTGGTGACATCCACGACACACATTAATTTATCATCATTCAAATATTACAATTATGATATAATCAAAAAAAAATTCAAAATGACAACATGATAGCCATTTAAAGGTAACATAACTACATAACCAATGTTACCATGGTAGATTTAAGCATAAAATAAAATAGGACAAACAACAAATGTAGAAACACACATTTTTACAATGGAGTTCAGAGTGCACATCGTGCTGTCAACCAATTGCAAGCTCTGCAAGGAACTAACTACAAAGATGATGGTCATGTTGCATCCTACCGTTGAATTATTTTATCTGTTAAGTGGATCATTTACAATTTAAAAAAAAAGGTATTGTGTGTCGCTACAGCATCAGTCTGCTGCCATCTGCTGACAGGCACAACTGGAGCAGTTGATTGCTTGCACCTGCACTGATTGGAGTAGCGGAAGCCAATCCAGAAAGCGCTCAAAGTCAGCTGACATGTCATCTTCAAACAGTGTGATGTGTGATCTGGGTTACACTGGAATTGCTATTGCGACATCCAGTGGACACATTTAAAACAGCAGTTTATTTAATTACAAAATTGCAGCTCATTTTTATACTTAGCAAACTAATTTTGGGGCACGTGGGTTGAATTAAACCTGTTCAGGCCCGCGGACCATACGTTTGACACCCCTGGCATAATAAGCCCCGTATAAGGGTTAAAATCCAAATTATTTTGGCGCTAGGAATTTTCAAAATGGGGTCCCAGGGACCCCATCAAGTCATAAAAATGGGGTCCTACAGTAAATTTTTTGGGTCCCACTTTTTTGTAACCATTTTAAAAACAAATGATAAATGTATGCATTATTCTGTGTAATACATTCTATATTGTGTTTTGGAAAAAGGTTGTCATAAACGTTCCTTAATTCATTAAAAAAAGTAATACAAAAGAAAACACATTTTTATGCATTAATGTATTATTCAGTTATAAACATTCATTCACTTTCTTCTTTCCTTCATGGATCTAAACTTTACAGCTGCTTGTATTTTTTCCTATATTTTCATTTAATAAGTTGTAGGTGTATTTATTTCAGTATAAAAGTGTAAAAAGTTTTTTGCTCTGGTCATGAAATGATGATAATCGTGTGCCAGGACATACATGCATATGACAAATTGAATTGATTATTCTCACCTGTATGTAGATCATCAGTCGTTTAAAAACCACCACATCTACAATTACAGGTAAATAATGCCAACAAACTTAGAATTTTGCAAATTAATTTCAATGTCATTTAATACAGTAGCACTCAATGCCTCTAGCACAGTAGTTCTTAACCTTGTTGGAGGTACCGAACCCCACCAATTTCATATGCGCATTCACCGAACCTTTCTTAAGTGAAATTTTTTTTTTTCAAATTCAAGACAAAGTTATATGTTTTTGGTAACACTTCAGTATGGGGAACATATTCTGAGTAACAAAGACTTAATTTGGAATTATTTGGTTAGGGTTAGAGGGTTAGGGCCAGGGTTAAAGGGTTAGGGTTATATACCGAATAAGGCATTAATAAGTACTTAATAATGACTAGTTAAGAGCCAATATGTTACTAATTTGCATGTTAATTAGCAACTAATTAATGGTGAATATGTTCCTCATACTAAAGTGTTACCATGTTTTTTTACTGGTGCACAAAATGAACCGTGCATGAACATCACCTTGTTCAAAGAACAAAACCAACAGTGCATAAACTCACAACAAATTCCACACCTGCAAATCAGTCTGACTTCTGCTGTTGCCGTATCCGTAATACGCCCGATAGGGAGAAGTTTTTATTTACACGATGAGTCGGCTGTGTCTTGACCTCCGCCGAACCCCTGAGCCCGACTCACCGAACCCCTAGGGTTCGATTGAACCCAGGTTAAGAACCACTGCTCTAGCATTTCATCTCTGGCTTCGTGATAGCCATAAACTGTGTGTTCCCTTTTAAGAATGGGTTCATTGCTCGCCATGACGGAAACAATAACACGCAGGTGTCCTAATATCGTAAATGCAGTATTTGTGATTGATAAAACTTTCCGCGAATCAAAATTGAAGAAATTGTACCGGAAAGTTTATTACTTTGAAGTCGACCAATCAAAACACAATATAAACAAAACAAAACACAGGCGGAAAACGATAATCGATAAAAAAACAAGTAAACCGGAGTTTTGACCCGGAGAAGGCAGGGTTGGTAAGAAAAAAAAAAAATCTGATGCGCGTCCTTTCTGATTTTAATGCGTAAAAAGACACAAAAAGTGCATTAAATTGAATCAATTTCAGTGGACCCCGACATGAATCAATTTAAGTGGACCCCGACTTAAACAAGTTCAAAAACTTATTCGGGTGTTACTATTTAGTGGTCAATTGTACGGAATATGTACTTCACTGTGCAACCTACGAATAAAAGTCTCAATCAATCAATCAAAAACGCCGACAGTGCCAAAGGAATAATACATTTTTGATACTTCCTCTTAAAAGAATCTAAATCGAGAATCGTTAACGAGGAACAAGAATTGTCCAAATTCAAAGTTACTCTAAGTTAGAACTGAGCTTCCATGTGCTAAAACCATGGTTGTGAGTTATTTTGCAAAAACTTGGCCATCAGTAATAGCTACAATTTTTTGCTTTGTTGTTACTTGTTAGCAATCCATCTTTTCATCAATGCATGTCCTGCATTGTCATTTCTGCTTGGCTCACGCTGAAGCTGTGTTAGGGATGTCGAAGATAAAGTGCATCTTGAATTAAGAGAGTTCATCTCCTATTATACCAGTCTTTCTCAAACAGTGAGGCGGGCCCCTCTGAGGGGGCGCAGTGTAACGTCGGGGAACATCCTTATTTTGCCGTAACAGAATATGACGTCGAGGAAAGACCGCTGTGTTGTTTCGTTTTATATTAATAAGCATACAAAGTTATGCACAGGTATAGTTCTAATAGTTTTATAGACAAATTATACTATTTATAGTCACGGTGGAGCGTGGGGGGGCGCAAAATATTATCTTCTTCCAAGGGTGGGCGTAAGAGAACATTTTTGAGAAGCACTGATTTATACAGTAGCAGTCCCAGTTGGCCACGCCACATTTCGATGCTGTTTCCCACTTTTCCTTTCACATCAACGTCTCACCATGTAGAGATGAGGCAGGATTTAACGATGAACTCTATGAAAAAGTTGTTCTGCTTTTTATGACCCATCTCGTAAAGTATAGTCTATTTTACAATAAATGCTGAATAACATACATAATGTAATACCAAAAAGACCAAATTCTTTGAAATCAAAATTTCATCAATACAGATTACACTAAATGATGAAATAAGTAATTTTAGCTGGCTCTGTGTGTAAAAGCACATTGATTGGAATTATTTTCAGCACCCTTCCTTCCACGTGTTGCCTATGCCACATGTTGGCCTTGGCGTGCACTCTTATACACACACTTGGCATTTTTGTTCGCGCAATTAGAGATTATGAATTGGATTGAGCGTGGCTTCTATCAGATAATCCCAGTAATCTGGGTCCGCGGGTGCAGTGTTGTGTTATCTCAATTGAAGCAGTATTTATTGTGATAAGAATAGCAACAAGCAAACATGACCTGATGTATAGACTGAGCTGTTCCTAACTTGTCCACATTAGATACGATATAGTTATTAACGTTTATGGAAGTTTGGAGGTTTTTTTTATTGGGTTAGTATCTGTTTGTTTTCCAGATCTGAAGTAAGTCTCTGGCAGTCGGTTTGTGGCGGCAGTAAGACACCAGGGGGCTGAGGCCCACTGGGCTGTATGTGAGGTGTCGCTGATGCAACATGAGCGGCCAGCAATCGAATATGACAGGGGTGACTGTTGTCTGCCACCAGACTCTCTCTCACTCTGTGTTTGTGTGTGTGTGTGTGGGGGGGGGGGGGGGTTGCGTGCAGTAATGTCCTCAGCTGAGACACAGCCGTCCCGGGGTCCTGTCTTTCTTGGATTGTCAGCTGTGGCTGCTGAGCTTTTCTGAAACAAGAACACATTTAGCTAATTTCACTTGACATGTAGTGAATCGGGATCAAAAATGTGCCGTTATGCCTTAATGTAATGAGGTCTAATTTTTTGGAACCTTGGAATGTTCACAGGCTCACTTCCTTTCAAAGTTTACCATCAGTACATCTAAAAATAGTTTTTTTCCTAAAGGAACATTGCATTAAATGTCCATTTGTGTATTGCCCAAAATATATTATGCCTTATTCAGGAATTTAGACAGTTTAAAGTGATTTTATTAAGCCCTCATTTTGTGTTTCTTAATGCTAATGATATGTTTGTCCACATGTGGACAATGCACTACTCATGTTTTACATATACACTGTAAGGTAATAGATGCCATCTATCACTAGGAATGGGCCCCAAAACCATGTTCCATTCCATTGGCACCGATAGGGACCAGACCGAATTTAAAAAAAGCTATTGGTGCCTTATTTCGATGCTAAATAAAAACAGCTCCAACTAGTTCTTACTTGGAATAGCGTACAAGTAACGTCTTGTAAGTAATATAGTATCCTGTCAGAAGCACACCAAGTCTGACGCTCTTTTAAAACGTTATTGTCAACTTTAACACGCCAACAGCAGCCCTCATACTACCTGCGTGGCCTCATTATTAATTTTTTTCTCTTTCTATCCCCTCCTGCTCCGGCCCGGCTGCACCAAATGATAATATAAATACATTTAATAAAGTCAAATACAAAGAAGGCAACAAGAGAAGTATCCTACACTTCTCTTTTGTAAAGTAAATCTGAACAGCCGATATGGGCATCTACATCAACTATATGATTTGCCTGAGAAGCTGGACAAGACAAAAAAAATAAAATTAAATTAAAAAAAAAAATGAACCAATAATGCCATGGCGAACAAGGTTACGTTTAGGAACAACCGGAATTATGAGTGGCAAACATTACAACTTAATTAGTTTTTTGCACAATTTCTATGTAACGTAGTGCTGCAATAATTTTGATTTTTGTATTTTTTTTTAAATGTTATTAAGTGATTCATAACCTTTTTGACATTGGTACCTGTCATGACTTGGTCCTGAGTGTTTGCTTGTCCGGGATGCAACGGAAAGTTGGCTCGGGCGAGACGGGAATGTAAGTACATTATTTATTTTACACTAACAAAGGAACAAAAAGCGCGCTCAAGGCGGAAGTACAAACTTGACTAACGAAACAAAGACTTGCACGTGGGCAAAAAACTATGGACATGAACAAAAGTCGCTAACTGTGGCATGAATAGAAAAAACTTACTTGACATGGCATGAAGTGCGCAGAGGTAAACAGAGTGATAAGCAGAAAGTCAGGGGTATGATGTCGCCAGGGAGACTTCCTGGCAACAATGGGTTTAAATAATAGTGACATGATTAAAGACAGGTGCGTGAGTCGTGAGAGCAGGTGAAAACTAATGGGTTGCTAAGGTGACAAACAAGAGTGCACAATGAGTCCAAACGTGGAACAGGTGAAACTAATGGGTAACAATGGAAACAAGACAAGGGAGTGAAAAGCCAGAAACTAAAGAGTCCAATAACTAAACAAAACAAAACATGATTACACAGACATGACAGTACCCTAGTTTTCCACTACTGAAGGGACCCAGACTCACTTGAATATTAACACGGAATTTATCATCTTACTCTTGATTTTAATCGTAATCATTAATTCTACATCACTTTACATCACTGACCCAAGTGGTGTAAGTGTGTATTACAACTGAGTACCTCTGCGGCCCATACATACCACAGCTGAGAAGCAGCTATTTTTTTGCACGGTGCTGTCACTGCAAATAGTTTTTTTAAAATTCACATTAAACACACTTTTGAATTTTGATTAATCAGAAATAATCACAAGTTATTACTTATTTGCATAATTTAAATTAACTTGAAAAAAAAAAAAATACCCCAATATTTGGACACAAAAACATTTTTATTGTAAGAATGCAGCTGAGATAGGCTCCAGCATCCCCCCCCCCCAAAAAGGGACAAGCGGTAGAAAATGGATGGATGGAATGTCATAAAGGAGCATTTTTTAAATGTTTTACTTGAATGCCTGTCATTTATTTGCTCAAAAGAGTTTTATCTAGGGCTTCACGGTGGCAGAGGGGTTAGTGCATCTGCCTCACAATACGAAGGTCCTGAGTAGTCTTGGGTTCAATCCCGGGCTCGGGATCTTTCTGTGTGGAGTTTGCATGTCCTCCCCGTGACTGCGTGGGTTCCCTCCGGGTACTCCGGCTTCCTCCCACTTCCAAAGACATGCACCTGGGGATAAGTTGATTGGCAACACTAAAATTGGCCCTAGTGTGTGGATGTGAGTGTGAATGTTGTCTGTCTATCTGTGTTGGCCCTGCGATGAGGTGGCGACTTGTCCAGGGTGTACCCCGCCTTCCGCCCGATTGTAGCTGAGATAGGCTCCAGCGCCCCCCGCGACCCCAAAGGGAATAAGCGGTAGAAAATGGATGGATGGATGGAGTTTTATCTATCATCTGGATTTATTTTTAAGTAAACTTAACCAGAGAGCACACCAGTCGTGGGCTCCTCACTCATCTTTGCACTGACTTATGCATTGACCTGACCACTGACCGTATAACATCCCACACCCTTTTCAGATAACCATTCACAGTTAAGGTAAAGGAGCATGTGTGGTCAACATAAATTATGTGATTAATCTGCATATGAACATGATTAATGCGATATGTTTTGTGATTAATCGCATGAGTTAACTTATTTCTGACAGCCCTAATTTAAATTACTAGTCCGTCAAAAAATGTCATAAAAATAAAAAGGCATTGTTTTTTCATGTGCATGTTTTTCATTTTTAAGTACTAGTTTGGGCACTATTTAATTACAGCACCATTTTTAAGGTACTGATTTGGTACTAAAATTGGTCAAATGTAAACGATACCAATCCCCATATATCACAACATATGACGTGGTAAGGAGTGGGGAAAAAAGATGTAAACAATAGCAACACTATCATAGTTATAGCATTACAGTCTGTTTTTTAACAACATCATGCTAAAAGTTAGCCTATTTGCTTCAGGACGCGATATATTCACTCAACACCGCTTGTTTGTCTTTTATCCCTCTGTCTCTTTGACTATTGGTCACAAGATAAGTAAACGCAGAAAACCCTGATTTGCCTCCTTTTGTCGTTGTATTTTTGCAAGTTTTTTTTTTGATCAATGTGCTGTGGTTTTCAGTTTTTTGTGGTGTTACTTTGATGTGGTGCTGTTGCTATGCAGAGTAAAAGTTCCGTTTGGGAAGTGTGTTACGGGAATCCGCCATGTTTGCAGGTGTTCATATTTCAGAATCAGAATCAGAATAGTTTTTATTGCCATTGTATGAGAACGGGTTCACAAACTAGGAATTTTTCTTGGTGCAATCATGCAACATAAAACACATATAACACAGATTTGGTCATAACAAGAGCTGTAACTGAGCTATCAGATCTTGTTATAGACTTAGAAAGGAATTCAAAGGAGCTACTGTTAGGAGTTATTGTTTATGTGCCTGATGGCCAAGGGGAAAAAACTGTTCAGGTGGCGGTAGGTGTGGGTCTGGATGGACCGTAGTCTCCTGCCTGATGGGAGAGGGGAGCATAGTTTGTGTCCAGGGTGAGAAGAGTCAGCTGTGATCCGACCCACACACCTCCTGGTCCTGGAGGAGAACAGGTCCTGGAGGGATGGGAGCTTGCAGCCAATCACCTTCTCAGCAGCACGTACGATGCGCTGCAGTCGATGCTTATCCTGGACTGTGGTGCCGGGGAACCACACGGAGGAGGTGAGGATGGACTCGATGATGGCTGAGTAACACTGCACCAGCATCTCGGTCAGCACCTTAAGTTTCCTCAGCTGCCGCAGGAAGTACATCCTCTGCTGGGCCTTCTTGATGAGGGAGCTGATGGTCGGCTCCCACCATGTGCACTTAGATTGTAGATTGTTGCTGGAGAATTGTCCAACTGGAACGTAATATTAGCCAATATCTTGCAGGACTGGATAGCTCAAAATATTGTACTTTTTGGATTTCAGAGCGCACCGGATTTCCAGGCGCACTTCCGATGTACGGGTCTATTCAGGTTTATTTTCATTCAAAAAGCGCATTAAAGAGGTCATATTATGATTTTTTTATACATTTAAAACACTTCCTTGTGGTCTACGTAACTTTTAATGGTGTTTTTTAGGTCAAATGTTGCATAGATTGTTTTACCTGACCATATTCAAGCCACTTTCTGACCATCTCTTCAGGATGCGCCGTTTTTTTGGGCGGTTGTATTTATGTCGCTCTACTTTGACAGGGTCTTCTCACCAATATCTTAGTTGTATTGTTAGTTTTTAACAATTCCATAGTGAGTCTACTAACAGATATAAGTTAAAAAAACTTTTTTTTTTAAATGGCAACAGCGGAGGATGAATGGCCCACAACAAGAGGATAGAAAAAAAGGAGCTTATTGACAACGGAGCGGACTACAATGGCGAACGCGCACACATTTTTGGGACATGCGTAGATCCCAAATACACATCAGCAGGAACCAATAGGTAAGCAAAGTTGGTTTTGCATAATATTGCAAGACAAAACGCCAGGTATTGGCTCCTAATAGGTGCCATTTTGGGGTCCTTATACACATACCATAATAATATGCGTATGTTGAAGCACAGTACGTCTGACCACGGTGGCCATAATGCTCCACGTTCCATCAAGCTGTGTGGCTTCGTAGCTTACCAAGGTCGTACTTAAACATTTTAACAGGTTTTTAGAGCTGTGTGTAATGTTCTATATTCTCAATGAAACATCAAAGTTTTGGTTTTACTTGCTAGCCTCATTTATTGAACAGGCGTCAACTTGCAGTACACTCGTATCTCTTATCTGTGACTGCCATTTACTGGTCACCCTTATCATTACACCAGTGACCAAATAAAATTGCTTCGAGGTTGGTAAGCACAACCAGAATTAATACGTACATTAGGCGCACTGGGTTATATGAAGCGCTGTCGATTTTGGAGAACATTTTATGATTTTAAATGCGCCTTATAGCCTGAAAAATACAGTATATGCCAAAATACTTACTTGGGCCCTATCTATATTAAGCCGGATAATTCCTTAAACAAATAACTATTTAGCCTAAACCACACTAACCCATCGTTTAAGGTTCCCCTCCTTGGGAATTTTTTTACATGGGAAAATGCGCCGTCTATTTCTTGAATCTCCGGCTCTTAGCTCGGTTTGGACTTATTGATCGTTCGGAGAGGATGTGACGTCAGAAACAACGCGCCACAGCCAGCTTCATAACAACCGGTTTCCACTCAGAGGTAAACACTAGAAAGATGGAGGCGAAACATCCACACAGAATGTCCCCATACTTCGATGACATGGAGTCTCACCATGGAGGTTTTGTAACCGTTTGTTACTTTCAGTAACAACTCCACCTCGTTGTCGGTCCAGACAAAGAAATCCCTCTTCTTCGTTACACTCACAGCCTTTTCTTGGTATCTTCAAGTCTCAGATAAGAAATCGAAATTAACATCTTGCTTGCATCCCTCTAATGTTTGTTAATAGGCCGGCTAAGGATACACTTCCAGGTCAGAGGTGACTATGACGTAATATATGCGCGTCTGCATGCCTTCTAGGTCGCGTTGCGCCCGCGGCCGGCGGACAGATGGGGTCTTAAACCAAAGCTTAAACGATGGCATTGTGTGTGTGGACATATTATATTATACAATGTATAATCTTAGCTGTCTTGTGTAAAGGCAACCTTGGTCTGTTATTAATGGTTCAGTTGAGGGTGTTTGGTAGTATCAGTAGACGGGACTGATGTCACATGCGTGATGACTGCCGCGATGGTCTTCTCAGATCCCCTGTGGTGCTCAGGGGAACAGCAGGTGAGGGATCTGCATGAACCTTGTGTTTGATGTCTTTCTTCCCGACTGGAGTGCAGACGTTACCCTAGGCTGGGCTCCTCTCAGGGGGTCCTGCTGAAGTGTTACCCAACCAGGCAGGCAGCTGTCAGACAGCCTCTCGTCCTCTGCTTATCTGTCTTCTCTGTCTACACTTTATATGCCTGAACGCAGCACCTTGATGGATCCTAAATCACTGTATGTAAGAGTGGTCCCCATCTGCTTTGGAGAAAATAGTTTTTCTTTTGAATTCAAATTTGATGCAATGGAATTTCAAATAAGATCCAGTCTATAGACAATGGTCACCATTCTCCTTGTGAATGGCAGAGAAAAACCACACAAAAGTTGAATTCTAATCACCTGAGATGCCCCAAGTTAAATAATGTGGTCATCGTTCTGCGGTTCCAGAGAATCACATTGCAGTCAGTTGATTTCCTCATACTTCATCAAAAACAACCAGAGTCATTGGTTAATACAATTTGTTTTAATTCAGTGAGGCTTATCAGGCTTCGATTTGGACAAAGCCTTGTTTTGTTAACTTCTCATTTTCTTCCGCGATGCATGGTCAGGTTTAAATTAGGTTGTATAGGAGGACGCGCATGTTGACAGGACGTCCATCCTTCATTGTAATTAGCTCACACCACACAAACCCGGTGATAAATACTCATCCCGTGGCCTCCCTCAAAGGAGCTATAGTTACCTCTCCTCCCTTACAAGCACCAATGTCAGAACCTCCCTGCTAAACCGAGAGGACAGAACCAAGTTAAGCAAGGCACCACACCGTCCATCACTCCACCACATGCCCTCTTCAGGAAACACTCTTCAGACTTGAAGATTAGGGAGTGGATAGGACCAGTGAAAGAATGATGGAGGAGGAAGGAGATGGGTAGATCGGTTAATGATCTAGAATAGGGAGAGGGGGACCTATAAAAAAAAAAGTGCAGAGGAATTGATAGTGGGAATACAGGAGATTGATGGAGACAGAGGGATGATAAAACAGGATATTCAAATGAGCCTTTTTCCCTGGTGGGAGAATAGAAGAAACATGAACTTGCCCATTAGGAGACTTGTTGATAGCTCCCTGTGGCCCTTTAAAAGCATTAGCATGTCTATTAAGCTCTGACATAGCAGGGAAGAGAATAAACACACGTTACACACTTGAGTTGTGCTGAGCCGGTGAGTCTGGTAAACTTTTTCAAAGTGTGTCTTCAGTGCTTATGCTTAAGTTGTTTGAATCTACTGTACTGAATGTAGAGGGCAAAAATGATCACTGTTGTTTGGATACTTGAGTTGCATAACAGCCTGGTTCTACTTGAATTTAGTGCGGATATACAATACTACCTCACCTTATGAGGTTCTGTGACAGAGCTCTGAACTCAAAACACTTGTACCTCATATCAGCATTTCCCATTGACATTAATTTGAATCAATTTAAAGCACTATTTTAACATTTAACATGCCTTTTTAACAAAAAACAGCTTTTAGATAAGAAATATTGTATAAATACAATACAGGGTTTCCCCTAGACTGCCAAGATACCTGTGGCGGTGGGACGTGGTCAGGGGCAAGGTTATGGGCGTGGTCACCATGATGTCATTAAATAATTTGCCTCATCTGCCATAATAATCAGATTTTCTTTAAAAAATTAAATTTCACTCGTGTTTTTTTTTTTACAACTGACTCTCCTTAGTTTTATCCTGCTTCTAAATGTGTGTTTTAACTCCTGTGCAGTGCTTTGTGAAACTTTTATTGTTTTCTAAAATGTGCTATACAACTTGATTGGATTGGATAAAACAAAAACAAATAATGTATACATACAATCTGTTAATAATAATTAGTATTAAGATATATTTTTATATCGTTTTGCTATATTTTCAATTGTTGCTTATTGTACAATGTACTTTGAGAATTTTTCAAGTGTCATTTTAGAGACATTTAATTACTTTTTTTTTAATTCAAAACTACTAGCAACAAATCTAATCTTCTCTCTGGCGTTATTATAAAATGTAGTTGTATTTAGAGACAATTTACTTAATGTCCCTAACAAAAGAGGCGAGCAACAGCAAGCATGACATCACACTTGCTTTCCGCTGCTCTAGTTGAACTTTCTCTTCCTTAATATTTGCACATTTTGTAGATCACTGTCCACCAGTATATCTGGTTGTGTCCACATCGCAGACATGCTGAGAAAAGCTCAAGACAATGGCGTCTTGTTTACGTTGGAGTTCGGCAGCAATGTTTTCAGTAATCCAAGTCTTTTTTCGGTGGCCGAGTTTTTGGTACATCATTTGCCAATAGTGCGCAAATAATGGCTTATATATATATATATATATATATATATATATATATATATATATATATATACAGTATATATCCATTCAAACTGTTAACGACCTGCTGGTGGTAATGTTTTATGTTCGCTTGGTTTGGATTTAATATCAGTTTTTCCCACATTTGCAAAGACACCATCCGTAATAATAATAAAACAAACACTTACTGTACAATGTATGCTCTCAGTGGAATGCTGACTGACGGGATCTTCATATCATCCCGTTTTGAAGAATTATTATCATAATAATCCTCAATCGCGAAGGGTTTATTTACAATTCAGAATGCATAAACAAAGAAATCTGTGTGTTCTTGCTTTACATATGGATTATGAATAATAAACCGCACACCTCATTCCAATGTTTGCGTATTTTCAGTATCACTGATCTGCTGACTATGAGCAGAGTACAGATCACTTCCCACTGTGATCTCATCAGATATTGAACCTACGGAATTGCCGAAGGAATTTGGAGCGGAATGTTCAAAATGACCGTCTGAAATATTTGCATTTTGTGGATGTTTAGACAATATTTTCACATATTTTGTGGATTAGAAATACAATTGGATATGTTTAACGGATCAAATGAAACATAATTCAGCATATGAAGAGCATTTATTGTTCCATTATAGTGGTGCTTTAATGCATTTATTTAATGTTGGAATGTCACAGAGAAGTTATTTTGTATCTTGTATAATTATGTTGACACGCTTTACTTCCAAACACTGTAAATTTGAATATACAGAAATAAAGACTCTTAAAAGGCCCTCAAATGGAGACAACCTTTTATCTGTCTGCTAAGCAAGCAAGAAGAGCTGTAGTGCTTGAAGAGCAGACTGCTTGTATTGGTTGTTTTTAGATGCAGGCCGTAATAATCCGATACCTGTGTTTTTCAGGCCAATATCAATATCTGATCAATAAATTCGAGCCCTGTATCTATTTAGCACACTGACACCATGTTGCTGGGTAATTCTCAAAATGTTTGTATGATTTTCTAAAAAAATAAAAAAAATAAAAAAATGTGACAATACTACTACTGCGCACTATTTTCATAAACAGCAGTACTTTATATCACCATTTCTGACAGGACGATGCCCAATTGGGTTGTCGGCTTTGTACCTGTCACACCTCCATGATGCCGTAAAGGTGACAAAGGTGTTAGATTCATTATCACCTCTGTGCTAAGGGCAGCGAGATGTTTAGCAGGCAGTCCTGCAATCATCAGCCATGTTTTATTCGGTGTGGGATTTTCCTCACACACACATTTTGCATAGATAAAGCTTTCTAAAACCATTACACTTCCCTTTAATCATAATGCGGGAGGCTGAAGCCAGCCAGGCATTTAACTATTCACCTATTTGCCTCATTAGCTTAATGTCATTTGACACTGAGTGATAGTGTGACTCGCTGAAAAGGTCCACAAGATAAGGGTTTTCTAATCTTTGCCTCTGCTTTGCAATCTCTCAGTGACAACCTGTGATGTATGTCACCTGTGGAGAAAACACCTTTTTTACCACCTACACATGGGAGTTTTTCACTCTGCAAAGGTCAACATTTCTGCTTTGTTTCCTGATCACCATGTAAGCTGATTTGGTGTCTCTTATTCTAATTCCTTCCTCCAATATACAGATGTGTACCAGACTCTCTTGTATTAGCTACATCATTTTTGGTTTAAAAACACACAATGAATTCATAATAGCAATCATTACAACTTAGTTATGTTAGGAAATATGATTTAATGTTTATTTAAAAAAAAGAAAAAAAGAAAAGTTGAACAAAAATGCATGTGCTCTTCACTAATCAGAGACAATTACTTCCTGGACACAAAACGATTTGGCACTACCTGTTTACCCTCGCTTATAAACACATTGCATTATAGACTTTCTGACAAGAATAAAAAGAGCCAAAAGAAAAGGACAGCATAATGCACCTAGTCTGTCAGAGAATAAAAAGATGCAGTAGGAGGGATCTGTGTTGCCAACTTAGCAACTTTGTCTCTATATTTACTGAAAAATCAAGTCCCTCGAAACACTAGCAAAGAGACTTTTGGAGAATCTGACATGACAAGCACTTGTCGTCTTAATAATAAATAATAATATATTGTACTGTCCTTTTGGCACTATCAATAGTCATGACTCCTGGTAGTCCAAGACAGGGCTTGTGACATTGTTCTGCACATCTTTACACCTCGCCTTTGTTGGAAGTGGTACAGCACACTCTTAAGGCTTGTAGAATTTGACCTGTATGTCTGGAACACAGCGAATATGTTGCCCTTTTGTGTGACTACATGTATTTTACTATAGAGTAAATGTATGATGCAAGAGACACTTTCCATCTTTCAGAATTGGAATTTGTATCCTACGAATACATTTACTGTTACACTTCAAGTATCTAGAGCAGTGGTTCTTAACCTGGGTTCGATCAAACCCTTGGGGTTCGGTGAGCCGGGCTCAGGGGTTCGGCAGAGGTCAAGACACACCCGACTCATCGTGTAAATAAAAACTTCTCCCTATCGGCGTATTACGGATACGGCAACAGCAGAAGTCACACTGATTTGCAGGTGTGTAATTTGTTGTGAGTTTATGCACTGTTGGTTTTGTTGTTTGAACAAGGTGATGTTCATGCACGGTTCATTTTGTGCACCAGTAATAAAACATGGTAACACTTTAGTATGGAGAACATATTCACCATTAATTAGTTGCTTATTAACATGCAAATTAGTAACATATTGGCTCTTAACTACTCATTATTAAGTACTTATTAATGCCTTATTCGGCATGGCGTTATTATAACCCTCTAACCCTGGCCCTAACCCTAACCCTAACCAAATAACTCAAATTAAGTCTTTGTTACTTAGAATATGTTCCCCTAGTGTCCAAAAAACTCTAAATTAAGTCTTTGTTACTTAGAATATGTTCCCCATACTAAAGTGTTACCAAAAACATATAACTTTGTCTTGAATTTGAAAAAAAAACATTTATTTTTCACTAAAGAAGGGTTCGGTGAATGCGCATATGAAACTGGTGGGGTTCGGTACCTCCAACAAGGTTAAGAACCACTGATCTAGAGGGATCCGAATCCTTGATAAAAAAAAAAGTGACAAAGTCACCCAGTTGGCAACACTGATACCTTTGGCTACGTCTTCTAATTATCTACAGACTAGGGGCTTGGATTGACAAAACGATGCATAGATTCCATCGTAAAACATTACATACACACTAACCACAGAATCTATGTACTCTAACAAATGTTCAGGTATATAAAAGCATGCTGTGCACACTTGTACACACTCTTTTCTTTATAAATAACACCTGCAGTAATTTGTGCGCAAACGAGTTCCACCGCTGTGTCCTATAATCATCCATAAATCATCATGCTAAATAGCATGATGATTTCGGGATTTTTTTTAAAGGATCACGTGTTGGACTGTCAATGAAGGAAGATGGAGACGACGACGACTCCAAATAAAAAAGTGATATTTGCAGATGGGTGCTTATTACGTCAAGCACCTTATATATTAAGTGGTAATAATAATGTTAGATTACATTGTGGCTGTATATGTATGTATATATATATATATATATATATATATATATATATATATATGCAGCGTGGCTGCGAGACATCTAAACATTTGTAAAAACTGCCAAAATCTAAATGTATTGGAAGAAAAATAAGTTCATAACATGATTTTATCCCACCAAATATTGTGCTGCAATCCATATTTGTTGGTCTCTAGCCAAAAACATGTTTCACTCAGTTTCCCCAAAACATAAGAGACAAACCTCCTGACCTATTTATACAGCGCTGTCATTCAATTAAAAATGAGCAAAATAAACAATTTTATAACAATCAATAATAATATAATCTTTATATTTAGAAATTTAGGCTATAACATAAAAATATATTTTATATTATATATAATATTTTATAGCGCATATGTGTTTTTTTAAATTCGAGTATGAGCTTTATTTTATGTTGACCTCATCGGCTGTTGCTGATTACCTTGTCTGAAAAACTTTGCGTGAGCTCTATGCGTGATTGGAAAAGTGAGTACGAATACGCATTTTTTTCTGTCAGACATGCACTTGGGGATACATTGATCGACAACACTAAATCGGCCCTAGTGTGCGAATGTGAGTGTGAATGTTGTCTGTCTATCTTTGTTGGCCCTGCGATGAGGTGGCGACTTGTTCAGGGTGTACCCGGCCTTCCGCCAGAGTGCAGCTGGAATAGGCTCCAGCACCCCCGCGATTCCGAGAGGGTCAAGCGGGAGAAAATGGATGGATGGATTTATAGAAACATTTTATTGTTTTGCTCAAAACAGTTTTGAGCAAAATATACAGATATTTGTTTAAAAAAAATCTCTCTGTTTTGAGCAAAATGGAAAAAATATACACAGGTACTTGTGAAAAAACTTTGAAAAAATACAATCTCATGATACTAGTATCAATCCAATTCTAATATCGATAATATTGATATTGGAATCGCCCACCTCTAGGTATTTAGCAAAAATATACACATATATACAGTTGTGCTCATAAGTTTACATACCATGGGAGAATTTATGATTTGGCCATTCCTCAGAGAATATGAATGATAACACAAAAGCCCTTTTTCCACTCATGGTTAATGGTTGGGTGAAGCTATTTATTGGCAAACAACTGTTTACTCTTTTTAAATCTAAATGACAAAAGAAAGTACCCAAATGACCCTGATCAAAAGTTTACATACCCCAGTTGTTAATACAGTGCATTGCCCCTTTTAACATCAATGACAGTTGAAGTCTTTTGTGGTAGTTGTGGATGAGGTTCTTTATTTTTTCAGATGTCAAAGCTGCCCAATTTTCTTGGAAAAAAAAGCCTTAAGTTCCTGTAAGTTCGTGGGCTGTCTTGCATGAACTGCACATTTGAGATCTCCCCAGAATGACTCAATGATATTGAGGTCAGAAGATTGAGATGGCCACTCCAGAACCATCACTTTGTTCTGCTGTAGCCATTGACAGGTCGACTTGGCCTTGTATTTTGGATCATTGTCATGTTGGAATGTCCAAAAACGTCCCATGCGCAGCTTCCGGGCTGATGAGTGCCAATTTTCCTCCAGTATTTTCTGATAACATGCTCCATTCATCTTGCAACCAATTTTGTGCAAGTTTCCTGTGCCTCTATAGCTCACACATCCCCAAAACATAAGTGATCCACCTCCGTGTTTAACAGTAGAAATGGTGTTCCTTTCGTCATTGGCCTTGTTGACTTCTCTCCAAATGTAGCGTTTATAGTTGTGGCCAAAAAGTTCAATGTTGGTCTCATCACTCCAAATTACTTTGTTCCATAAGTTTTGAGGCTTGTCTCTGTGCTGTTTTGAGTAATGTAAGCAAGATACTTTGTGAAATTTGTGCAGAAATCGCTTTCTTCTGGCAACACAACCTTGCAGCCCATTTTTCTTCAAATTACCACACCACATTTTTTAGAGAGTCCTATATTTCAGCTGAAGTTATTTATAAATAAATGATAAATGGGTTGTACTTGTATAGCGCTTTTCTACCTTCAAGGTACTCAAAGCGCTTTGACACTACTTCCACATTTACCCATTCACACACACATTCACACACTGATGGAGGGAGCTGCCATACAAGGCGCTAACCAGCACCCATCAGGAGCAAGGGTGAAGTGTCTTGCTCAGGACACAACGGACATGACGAGGTTGGTACTAGGTGGGGATTGAACCAGGGACCCTCGGGTCGCATTTGTGGATTTTTCTTTTTATCTCGAACAATTTTACTGGCAGTTGTTGCTGAAGTCTTTTCTGGTCTACCTGACCGTGGTTTGCTTTCAACAGAATCCCTAATTTTCCACTTTCTAATCAGCGTTTGAACACTACTGATTGGCATTCTCAACTCCTTGGATTAGAGATATCCGATAATGGCTTTTTTGCCGATATCCGATATTCCGATATTGTCCAACTCTTAAATTACCGTTACCGATATATACAGTCGTGGAATTAACACATTATTATGCCTAATTTTGTTGTGATGCCCCGCTGGATGCATTAAACAATGTAACAAGGTTTTCCAAAATAAATCAACTCAAGTTATGGAAAAAAATGCCAACATGGCACTGCCATATTTATTATGAAGTCACAAAGTGCATTATTTTTTTTAACATGCCTCAAAACAGCAGCTTGGAATTTGGGACTGAGAGAGCATAAAGAGGTTGTGGTGGGCGGGGTTGAGGTGGGGGTAGGGGGTAGCGGGGGGTGTATATTGTAGCGTCTCGGAAGAGTTAGTGCTGCAAGAGGTTCTGGGTATTTCTGCTGTTGTGTTTATGTTGTGTTACGGTGCGGATGTTCCCCCGAAATGTGTTTGTCATTCTTGTTTGGTGTGGGTTCACAGTGTGGCGCATATTTGTAACAGTATTAAAGTTGTTTATACGGCCACCCTCAGTGTGATCTTTATGGCTGTTGATCATGTATGGCTTGCATTAACTTGTGTGTGTGAAAAGCCGTAGATATTATGTGATTGGGCCGGCACGCAAAGACAGTGCCTTTAAGGTTTATTGGCGCTCTGTACTTCTCCGTACGTTCGTGTACCACTCCGTACAGCTGCGTTTTAAAAAGTCATAAGTATTACTTTTTGAAACCGATACCGATAATTTCCGATATTACATTTTAAAGCATTTATCGGCCGATATTATCGGACATCTCTACCTTGGATACATGTCTATACCCCTTTACTATTTTCCAACCATCCATTTACTACCGCTTGTCCCTTTTGGGGTCGCGGGGGGTTGCCGGAGCCTATCTCAGCTGCATTCGGGCGGAAGGTGGGGTACACCCTGGACAAGTCGCCACCTCATCGCAGGGCCGACACAGATAGACAGACAACATTCACACACTAGGGCCAATTTTGTGTTGCCAATCAACCTATCCCCAGGTGCATTATGCAGTTCAATTACCTTTTCTTGCAGATCCTTTGACAATTATTTTGCTTTCTCCATGACTGAGAATCCAGAAACGTCTGTGCAACACTGGATGTAAGATGCAATGGTCTATCAGAACTCACTGACCTTTAATACACACACACTAATTACAAACAAACAGGACACAGGTGAGGATGGGAACCATGATTAGCCATTCAAACCTGTTTGTGTCAACTTTTGTGCATTTTATCAGGTCAACGTCACAGGGTTATGTACACTTTTTTTTTTTTTTTTTTCTGAATTTATTAATCAATCAACAAAACAATACACAACAATGCAATCCAATTTCAAAACCAAACCCGTCCCAGCAACATTAAGAACAACAATAAACAGAGCAATTGAGGACACACAAATCCAAATGTAGTGAAACAAAAATGAACATTATCGACAACAGCATCAATATTAGTAAAAATTTCAAAATAGCAGTGATTAAAAAAACCCTCATTGATATCATCATTAAAAACATTAATAAAAAATACTAAAAAAATTTGAAATGAACAATTGTGTGTCACAGTGGCTTACACTTGCATCACATCCCATAAGCCCGACAACACACCGCGTCCAACATTTTCCACAAAGATATAATAAGTCATGTTTTGGTTCATTTATTAGTTGAAACAGATTTAAATAATGGATCCCATATTCCAATATATGACTCATTATTATCTAAACTAAATGCAGTTTGTTCTACTGATATCATCTCCATAGCTTGTGTGTACCAGTCAGTATGAGTTGGACTATCAACAGCTATCCATTTTTTAAATATTACCCTTTTTGTTATTATGTATATTGACAGAAAAGCTTTTTTACTCTTTGATGACACGTTACTAAATTGATGTAGATCCCCAAGAATACAAGTTTGCAATGTCATTGGGATGTTTATATTAAGGAATGTGATTGTTTCTTTTGTTGTTTTCAACCATAACTCTTTTATTCTCTGACATTCCCACAATAAATGAACAAGAGTTCCCTCAGCTGCCCGACACTTCATACATAACTTGCTATCTACTACACCAATTTTAAACAGCTGAGAAGATGTAAAATACAATCTATTCAATATCTTAAATTGAGTCAGTTTATCTTTAATGCTTCTAAAGGGCTTTTTGGCATTTTTCCAAATATCATTCCATGATATGTCTCTTTCATCTAAAATGTTTAAGTCCATCATCCATTTCCGAACACATGCATCATTTGCATTTCTAGTGTGGTGTTCATTTATTATCCCATAAAATAGTTTAATTCATTTTTTAAATGTATCTTGATTGAAAAGTGCATCTTCCAGTTCTAAGGACATACTTTCAGAGGATATGCATTTATTTACAGTGTGTTTTAAAAAGATAAATGTAAAAAATTATTTCTGGGTACATTATATTGATCAACTAAATCATTGAACGGTTTAAAATAGTTTTTATTAATAATATGATGAGGTTTAGTAATACCTCTGTCTTTCCATGTTGTCCATTTAACCACATTTTTATTAATGATAATATTAGGATTGTACCAAAGCGGTTGATTGACAGATGTCATTGGGTTGATTCCTAGTATTGTCTGGCACAGTTTTAGAATGTTAAAGGTGGCTTCTATTGGGCTCTGCCTCAATTCATTAGGTATGTTTTAAATATAATATAAGCTCCCCACATCAATGGCCAAATTCATTAACGTATTTTTTTCTATGTTGATCCAGTCCTTATCTGCAGAAGAATGAAATAAGTAAACTTTTGATCAGGATCATTTGGATACTTTCTTTTGTCATTTAGATTTAAAAAGAGTAAACACAGTTGTTTGCCAATAAATAGCTTCACCCATCTATTAACCATGAGTGGAAGAAATGCTTTTGTGTTATCATTCATATTCTCTGAAGAATTGCCAAGAAATCATAAATTCTCCCCGGGTATGTAAACCTATTGAGCACAACTGTATGTCAAAAATATACATGTAATATATATTTTTTTAAATACAATCTCATTACACTTGAAATAAATCAAATACTGATATTGATACTCATTATTATCGCTATTTGAATTGCCTACCTTTATGTTTTGAGCAAAATAACAAAAATATACACAGATATATGGAGGGGAAAATAAACATAGAATACCCCGAAAGGGACAAGCGGTAGAAAATGGATGGATGGATATCCAGTAACTTATAACTAATTATCTTATCACACTTGTATGAATTCAATACTGATACTTCCCTGGTATTGATAATATTGATTTTACAATCACCCACCTCTAATAAATACCAACATTTGCGGGGATAGCGATACATTTCACCCTTGCTGACACAACCTTTTCGTGCGTCTCAACCTTTTAGGCCAAAGTGCGTATAAGCTGTTTTAAGAAGTGGCCTTATGATGCATAATTCTTTTATTTGGGACGGCGTGGCGCTGTTGGGAGAGTGGCCGTGCCAGCAACCTGTGGGTTCCTGGTTTGATCCCCAGCTTCTACGAACCTAGTCTTGTCCGTTGTGTCCTTGAGCAGACACGTCACCCTTGCTCCTGATGGGTCATGGTTAAGACCTTGCATGGCAGCTCCCGCCATCAGTGTGTGACTGTGTGTGCGAATGGGTGAATGTGGAAATAGTGTCAAAGCGCTTTGAGTACCTTGAAGGTAGAAAAGTGCTATACAAGTACCTTGAAGGTAGAAAAGCGCTATACAAGTATAATTCATTTATCATTTACCATTTATTTTTGGGGGTCTGCCATAAATAAAATAATGAATGCATGTGGGAAAGTGGGAAACCCTTTACAATATTGTACTTAATTTGTCATGAATTGCTGCTATCCATGGGAGCCTTTTACTGATTAATAGTTCATTTATATATTTTTAAACAGTAGCTCCCACTACTATTATCCTTTTTTAATAAAGCAATGTTATACATTCATTTATTATTTTAAATTTCAAGCTGCTCTACTTTTTTCCTTAAATGTATCCGATTTTTGTGAGCATGATGTTGTGCGACAAAAGCACCATCAGTAATATGGAAAGACAACAGCTGTGCTGTGATTGCAGCTAACGTGTAACGTAATCTTTCTGAAAGAAGGGAGAAACTATTTCCACCTCATGGAACATAGTAAAAGAAAAAGGTGTGTCTAATGCACAGTTACTATTAAAAAGTCCTGTTGCTTGACAAACAAACTGCAACATAATCTGTACGGCTCACTATTTAAACCCAGTTAAGGTGTGAAAGCACCAAATTCCATGAATAAAACCTGTACTTGTTTTCTTCATAGACAACAAGCGCACATTCCACTCAGTGACCGCTGTTGTGGTTGCAATTACTTCTGAGCCAAGGACCTTGTTTTCCCTGTGGTCTTTCTGCCCATCAACATGATTCCACAAGTACCCAGTGTGTGACTACCAGTCTTTTTATGTAGAAATTTTGATATTTTTTTTCTAGTGGTTTAGCTCAGAATTTGAAGGCTATTCCTCAAATTTTACAGCCTTGCAATTTTCCTCCCACCAAGAAACATGTTAATCGTATTCTTTCCACTCAATATAAGTTAAAGGATACTTTCTGCAGCCATGAATCAGGCATCGAAATGACTCTCACTGTTCAGCAGCAGGTACCAGCACTTGGAGTGGTGGGAGTCCGGTCATTAGAGTCCCGTGTTGGGATTAGTGCTCTGTGGCAGCATACTGAGTTATGGAGATGAGCGTAACGACTGGGGAATGTTTTTCTGTCTGTCTGAGACAACCCTACCACCGCCACCCCTCCCATTGCTGCTCCCCCGCCACCGTTGCCTTCCTCTCATCTTGACGTTAACGCATTCTCAGGCCTCAAACAACAGACATTTTGAAACACTCAAAAACAACAGCCACATCGGGGGTTAACCGTAGTTACGACTGAGGTGTCACACGCTCCTACAGTTTGTGTAAACACTGTGTGTGCGTGTGTGCGTGCGTGCGTGCGGTCTCAGAACAGCAACCTAATGATGGTCTCAATCTTTTGTGTAAATAAAACAAGTCTTTTGTAGGCTCCAGCTAACATGCTTTTCCTTGACCGTTTTTAGATGAAAAACTGTGTCGTTTAATTACATGACAGAGACATGTTTGAGCCTGACATCGCTAACAGTGATGAAGTGGAAAGTTTTTGGAAAACAACTGCATTACAGTTTGAATGTAAACATTGAAATATTGGTAGCTACAGATGTCCCAATCAACATTTTTGGCCTCCCAATCCGACTTGTTGTCCTCAGATTCTTTAGTTCATAGAACTACAAATGATTTATAGCAAGTACTATAGTAAACACTTGTCTTATTACATTTAGAAATGTATAGTATTGTTGTAAATTAGATGATCTATTACATTTGTGGTATTGAATATTACATACAATTTATTTTAACAAAATAAAGTGGCTGGTGCAAAATAACTAAACGAGCAAAGACTGCTATTGGCTCCCATTTAAAAAATCATTTGGGTTTTGCCTTCACAGCATTAATGTTGTTAATCTAGAGACTTACTCCAAGTTTGTAAACAATAACAAAAATAAGAAAAAGATAGATCTAATCACTTTAGTATCGTTTCTATACTGACACAGCGCAGTTAAGTCTTGATTCATATATCCTCCTAATTCAGGTCCTCTGTGGTAGAAATTTGTGGACATGTATAACATGGCTATTTTTTTACCTCGAAATGTGTAAATCTGACAAATGAAATTGACCGATGGTTTTCAAACTTTTCTTTTACTAAATACCACCTTAGAAAAAACTTGGCTTTCCAAGTACTGCCCAAACGACCAACATTAAAATACAGTAGCGTAGTAGGCCTAAGTATTCATTAAACACAAGGTCGAGGTTTTATTTAACAAGTTTATTTAATATATTTTGCCACTGAATTATTACACACAGTTTGAACAGTAACACTGTGTTTGAATATAGGAAAATAAAACGCTGTACTTTAATCAAGTGATTATTTGGCGTACCACTAGTTGTAGACGTACCACAGTTTGAGAATCACTGAAATAGACCACAAACAAATGTCCATCAGAGAGGACGGTGGCTCTCACATATATGCCCACAAAAACGAGAAGTGATGTGGGCGTATATGTGAGAGCCTTTTGTCTAAATGCTGTCAGTTTGGATCCCTGCTTGTGCTTTAATACCCAGCAATTAGAGCTCTCCTTTGCCAATCCTAGTTCCAAATTAAATGTGAAGTCTTAGTCAAGTGTAACGAAGGAAAAATAGGAAAAAACGGTGTATGTGGAAAAACTAAAAGTAAATACAAAAAAGCGTGTAGTTGCGTGCTTCTATGTCTGTTATATTTTGATAATCCTAAAATAGTAAAATTGTGTATAGGAGTGCCTCAAGGTTGTGTGCAAAGACCCCTGATTTTCTTGATGTTTTTCTGAAAATGTACTGTTCTCATTTTCCATCATGTATGTCAGATGTCATGAGGCGCTCTCAGCATTGTTCACATGATTAAACCTTGTAAAAGCCAAACCAATATACATCCATACTGTATGTACAGTGTGTAATGTCATCTGGCTTTGTTTACCATAGATTCTAAGGGAAGACGCAAAACGTCTATCTCAACACTCCTCTCCCCTTTATGAGCCGCGCTGCTCGGTAAATTATGTTTCAAGATGCATAGACATGTGCAAGATCATCTGCAGTATGTCCATATATAGCCACCAAACAATTGCGATTATAAGGTGAAATGATGTGGTTTATCGTACAAGCCTTCCAGGGTGACTGACTTCTGCTGTGGCATACTAACTGATTAAATATTTGTCGTACACGACCGCCTTTCCCTTTAGGACATGTTGTATTTATCTTCAAATGAAATTTTGTTTATTCCAGCTTTCACTGTCTGTCCCTCTAGTGAGCTTCCGACGTGCGCGCACACACACACACACGCACACACATACACACACACATCTCCCCAGTGCCCACTGAGTAAATGTGGAACCGTGTGAGCTTTCAGGAGGACTTTGAAATGAGACATGGCTGGGACATCAGAGGATTCTGCCATTCTCAATGAAGCCGGCTTGATTTATAAGAGAGACAAGACCAGGGGGGTTGTTTCTAGAGGCACACAAGGCTATGAGGTCTTCCATTAGTACCCTGACCCCTGTTTCATGCAACCAACCACCGCGTGAGAGAAAACGACGGGAAGGATGGATGGTGCACATGAGGGTGAACCTCTCCCTTTTTTTTAACCATAAAAAGTCTGCTATTTGCATTTTCAAGTCAGACGGCAGAAATGAGAAACCCAAGCTCTATCATTTGTCAGCGGCCTGTGGAGTCTTAATCCTTGCTCTCAGTCCTGCCCCGTCTCCCTCTTCTCTTTTACGGTCCTCCTTACAGTTTTACCATCTGCAATCCAATTAGTTGGCTCTTAATCACGTGTTAAAGTGTTTACTGTCTGTTTGCAATGCTGTAAAAAGGTGCGAGGTGTCTCATAAAAACAAGTCCACAGAGGATTAAATAGTCCCTCTCACTAGCGGCATCAGTAGCAAAAAATGTGGTTATGGGCTTTGTAAAGGGCTTCGGCAAAAGATCTGTTAAGTCAACACACTTGATTTTGAGAGTGCCGCGTTTAATAACCTATTTTAAAAAATCCCAAATGGTATCCAATAGCTGTATTTTTTTTTTTAAATCTGGTTTTATACATGCTTAATTTCAATTGATACATGCATTATGTGCTGTAGTTTGTTTGTCTGAAAGGGGAACTGCACTTTTTTGGAATTTTGCCTATCTTTCACAATCATTATCAAAGACATCAAAAAAATCTCCTGATGATTGAGGGAACCCCTCATGAAACAGGCCTGTAGAGATGAAGTAGTCTTGTGATTTTTTTTCCCACACATACATATATTGCGCTCTACTACGGTATCGAGCACTATTTTTTGGATAACCTTATTAAGACATATATATATATATATATATATATATAATATATATATATATATATATATATATATATAATCAGTGACGTGCGGTCACTAGAGGCAGGTGAGGCAGGGCCTCACCTGCCATCATGGAAAGAAAAAAAATGTAAAAAGAAAAAATATGAATTAAATTGTTATATGTATCCAGTGATTATACTATAAAGTTATTTTCCATTTAACTTCACCAGTTTTAGATTTTTTATTCAAAATCGCTGAATTTTCACATTTGCCGTTCAAATACTGAGAAGAGACGGTGCGGTGATCAGCAGCCAGTTGAGGCACGTCACTCAATTGTGCCTCAACATGGATTGCGGACTCGGCTAACTGCTGGCCTGCTGTGCAGTGAGATCGTATTGCTATATGAATTATATTATACATTTCCATAGTTTAGTTAGCTGAGGTATATAATGTACAGTGTATTTTGTCAACAACTGTATGTGTGTAACGTATTTCTTGTGCTGAGCGATCATAAAACTGCTGCGAAGACGCACTGGGTGAAGCTCGCGTAACCCCGCCTCCTGGTGCCGGTTATTGCACCTCCGCCGCAGACTGCACCCCCCGACGCAAGCGCCACACCAACCAAAGCCCACACCCAAACCCTGCACGTGCAAGACCGAATCCACCCAAAAAAGTCACTTAACAAGAAGCCAAATAGTGCAAAAACAACATTGCTCGCGCCGGAGGAGCCGTGAACGACTGCAGGGACACAACATTAGGTACACCTGCAGACTGCAGCACGGATTTCATATTTCATTCATTCACAACTCCTCCAACACGAACACCACTGTTCCCGCACTTATAAGTAAAGGTAAGACCATAATAACGTTTTTTTTATTAAATGTGCTACAGTTTGTATGTGTAAAGTTAAAGTTAAGTTAAAGTAGCAATGATTGTCACACACACACACTAGGTGTGGTGAAATTTGTCCTCTGCATTTGACCCATCCCTTGATCACCCCCTGGGAGGTGAGGGGAGCAGTGGGCAGCAGCAGCGACTTCCAACCCTTGATGCTGAGTGCCAAGCAGGGAATAATGCTGGTATGAGCTTTTAAACATAACCCGTTAACTGCTGCCAATCAAATGGTGAATAAGATACTCTTTAGGGTTCATATGTTTGTAAATCTGACTGTGATGAAGTCAGTGCCTTACCAGCCATGAACCTCACCGCACATCACTGATATATATATATATATATAAGTATATATATATATATATATATATATATAAGTATATATATATATATATATATATAAGTATATATATATATATATATATATATATATATATATATATATATATAAGTATATACATATATATATATAAGTATATATATAGTATCTAAAACCCTAATGGAATTGTTTGGATATTTTTTAAAGACTTTAAAGGCGGCTCCCATAGGCTCCATTGTAAGCGGACTTTTGATTGCATGTATTTACTATTTAGAATGCATTTGCATTGACTTGAATGTCAACACTGCTCTGATTAAAGGGTTTTATTATTTTTTAACTAATCGCACACAACATGTGAAGGTTTTGTCATACAGGTGTTCCACAAGGCTGTGTACTTTTGCCCATCCTTTTTACACTTTACACTAATGACTGTAGGAAAGTACATCCTAATAATTATATTTTCAAATTTGCAGATGACACAGTCATTGTGAGTCTTTTGCATAAAGATATGAACTATTTTACATACCACAATGAGATTGACGCCTTCATTAAGTGGTGTGATAAAAACCATCTAATTTTAAATGTGTCAAACACAAGAGATGATTTTTGACCCAAGGCAAGTGACTACACATTAAAGACTAAAATATAAATCAGGTGAAATATTTAGGGGTCCGTGTTGATAACCTGCTTTGCTGGAAAACGCATTGATAATTTGTGCAAGAAACTGCAACAGAGACTTAGGCTGTATGGTGGAAGCAATTGGATCATGCTAATTTTCTACAAAGCTATTTTAGAGAGCCTAATCAGGTACGGTATTACAGCGTGGTTTGATAACCTAACCGTACAACTGAAAAACCGTTGCACAAAACAGCAATGAAGATAATTGGTATGAAACATTATGGGCCCATAGATCATTTGTATAACCAGTCACCTATGACACAAGCAACAAAAATCTCTTCAGATTCCACTCACCCACTGTCCTCAGAATATGAACTTCTCCCATCAGGAAGAAGACACCGTATACCAAACTGCCAAACAAATGATCATTTGTTCCTGCTTCTGTCAAGCTGTTGAACAATGCAAAAAAATATATCAATGTGCAATTAATACAATAACTTTAGCACCTAGCACTTTTTTGACACTTTATATTGTCTAATGTCTCCGTATGTCCCTGTGTTGCCATTACTATACTATATTTCCTCTTTTTAGCCCTGTTTTGTTAATGTTTGGGTTTATTTGATTATCTTGTATGCCTTATAAAGCAATAATGTAACACAGTGCCCAAGATACATTTTCTTACGAGACAATAAAGTTTAGCCTGACCCTGATTTAAAAAAAAATCACATCCATTGTCATGTCTCTCACAATGATTGTGAACAATAGGCAAAATTCCCCCCCAAAAAGTGCAGTTCCCCTTTAAACTGTAAAACGAAATATTTTATTAGAAACACCCAGAGCATACCTGTCAAACACTCTGTTCTCTTGGAAACCCCCATATCGTGCTCCTTCTTTCGCATATTGTTTCCCTTTTCTCAACTGTCAAACTGCAAAAATCTACTCTGGTGTGGCTGCAGAAGAACAGCTTCAGGTCTGTTTGGCAACATATCAGATAGCCTGTAAAGTCGGGCCTTCAAAATAAAAGCACAAGTAAAAAAAATACCACTGTCACATTATATCAAGCAGTGGTGTTTTTCTAATTGCACACCCCCTTTTTGAGTAATGTAGCGTCATTAACAAATGTTATTTTGTAATAATAAGGCATGTGAAATATCCGCGAAAACACGGAAATCTCAGTTTATTTAAAATAAAATTTTGCGTCAAAATATCAAGTTTTTTTGTTTTTTTTAATGAACTATCAATAAAATTACGATATAAACAATATTTGTTTAAAGCTCGCCTCAGCCGCAGGTACTCGCTGTTTCTCTTTCCTAAACGCCGTACTGAGTTGCAGGAAAAGGAGACGATCATGAGCACCGAAACAAGCTCGCTAGTTGCTAACCATCTAGCAAGTTGATTGCAGTCCGCTTTGCTGCTAATCATATTTTGATTATTACAATCAGAACACCGTTAGTACCGAAACCAGTTATAGTTCTAGAGTATTTATTAGTAGCTAGCAAGAAGGTATATTTTTAACGGATTGTAAACAGAGGTCCCAACACCAGAAGAATATCACATGACTACAGGATAGAGTTACCAAATGGGATCCGTTTTCTGAGTTCTTTAAATGCATGTTATAGAATTTTACATAAAATGTTCAATGATCATAATGTTTGTAAATTATCTACTAAAAAAAAAAATTCTCTGGCACATTACATGGTACATGTAAGTATCAAAGAGACAGCCAAAATAGGTTGGTTGATGATCTAAAGATTAAATATGGTGTAAAAATGCACTGCAGGAATTGTCGTCTTGATTTTCAAACTTTTCTTTCGGATTTACGCGGCAGCACTTCGTGTCAATGTTCCTCTTTTTTCGTCAATTTTCCTCTTCTCAAAGGGTGCTCACATTCCTAAATTATAATTATATATTATAATTGAAATGTACTTTTGACTATGTTATTATTATTTTTATTTTATACTAGTTTTAAGTCGTATACCGTATGTTAATAAATGCGTTTATGTGTTTTGGCAAATGCACTATATATATCTTGTGAAATGATTCCTGTGCATTCGTAATTAATTCTTGACTGACATATAATGTTAATGCATTCGTGGATGGGATATTTTTAAACCAGCATCCATTGCAGTGGATTTTTTTTTGTTTAAATGTACACTGCAGAGGACATTTGTGTCTATATTAAACGTATATCTTGTACTGCATGTTGTGCCAGTTGTTGTGGCTTATGCAACTATAGAGCGCTCGAGTGTGTTTTTATTCTGAACATGAAACCTGGCAATGCCTGTGTCCGTTTGCTTGCTTGTCACGTCATCCTCCCGTTGCTTTGCAGACTTAATCCATAACATTGCTTTGCCCCTGCTGAGATTTCTCCCTCTGGTTTATTACCCTTTCCTGAAACCCCTGCTTTCTTCTTCATACCAACACGGCAACGACATTGCGCAAACATTCAAAGAAGCAACTTATGATTATAGTGTGCTTTACTGTTCAAATTTCCTCCATCACTGTCCATCTTTGTCTAGTTAGCACAGCTCCTGGATGTATTTGTCAGAAACTTATACCTGCCAACGCCTGCCTCTTCATTTAAGCATAGTGGAATTTATTGTTTTCAGTGAACATGCTTGATACATAATCTGTCTCCGCAGCACACAGTGTCAGTTGCTATAGGAACGTGGAAGGGTTTTCATAACATTTCAGGCGCTCCCTTAGTTAAAGTGGGTTTCAACTGACCCCTTATCTCACAGTAAATTGCATTCCAACGATTATAGATCCAAGATGCAGCATGCATTGAGCACGCAGTGTAATGAGAAACAGTCTCGGGTCCATATAGGAAATTATAAAACACCACAACAGCTTTTACAGGCGTGTCCCTTGTGTGAATGAGGCGATTAAACACCCACACAGAAAGGAGGGAGGTCCAGGAAGAGGAAAAGGGTGTAAAACGCTGACTGGCCGCGTGTCCTCTCTTGTTACCGGACATCCGTGTCTAGCAGACATCCACTCTCACTGCTGTCCCTGACATGGGAAAGACAACAGCGTTTCTGATGGGGAGGTTGAGGATTATTGCATGCAGATGGCAGTAAAACACTTAGGTCCTCTCACCTTACCCCTTCATCTCAACCTTCCATAAGCGGCATTCCCAAGGTGCTCTTTTTCCACACCTGTAATGCTCCCTGTTAAATCTTGTCACCCGTTTTTGGCAGTCTAAAGGAAGTCAGCAGATTTCACGCAAATGGCCGACTGCACCCGCTAAGTGTAATCCCCAAGGCTGGCAGTCCGGACAGTGTAACGGTTGCATTATCATGCATAAGCAATCCTGGCTCGCTCTTCCCCCTGCAAAACCTTCCACTAGAGTTCGACATGCACCTTTGACAATACCTAACCTCATATCGACTATGATCGTTTTTTTTTCAGTAAATCATTTCTTGGATATAGCGTTTCTTGTTAACAGTGGAGCAAATTGAGGAGCCCCTTAGCAAAAGTTTTTGCTGATATGGCACAAGCACTTCCTTCCCCCATTACCAGGATTGGCTTCCACTACACAGGAAGCTAAATATCTAATCAACGAGAGTTGTGGTTCCCCACTGCAGCGAAATCCCGATTTACAAACTCCTCATTTTGTGAACTTTTCGACAGGCCAAATAAAAATATGCTTTGGTGTACAAACCTTGTCTTCGTGTACGAACGTTTCATCCACACATTGGGTGCCTGCAGCGCAGCCGTTTGGTGCCCGGCAGCACAGCTATACACAGACATTACGGGCGGGCTGATCGATCTTTATGCTCATTTAGTCAGCAGAGCAGTGTTGTTGTTAGCTACTCTAATTGCTACTCTGTGTGCTTTTAGTCTTTTTACATAATTTTTGTAGTTTTTGTAGCTCAATATGAGTCCAGATAAAACAATTGACAAGCGATCTGTGGTTTTCCAAACTCAGGAAGTTTTTGTTGGTTTGGCTTTTTTTGATA
Organism: Nerophis lumbriciformis; assembly: GCF_033978685.3. Taxonomy (NCBI): domain Eukaryota; kingdom Metazoa; phylum Chordata; class Actinopteri; order Syngnathiformes; family Syngnathidae; genus Nerophis; species Nerophis lumbriciformis. The sequence continues at coordinate 22,737,768 of NC_084554.2, read as the reverse complement.
AATACAAAGTTGATCCATCGTTTTTATGTGTGTTTGTTAAGTAGAGGATACAATCTACTTAACAGGGCTTCTCACGATTCGATGTGATTCTTGTAATATATTAATTGGTATAAAAATTATAATAAAACCTTTTCACAACAGGTTGCAGTTTACAGTACATATACAGTGTAATATGTATGTGTATATGTATATTTGTATATGTGTATATGCATATGCAGTTGTATGTATGCATATGTATATACCTGTATGTATATGTACCGTATATGTATGTGTCTATGCATTTATTTGTATATATGTATACAAGTACAGTATGTGTATACAGTATATGTATCTACAGTATATACTGTATGTATGTATGCATATATTTATATGTATATATAAGTGTATATATGTATATATGTGCGTATATATGTACGGATGTCTATACATGTATGTATGTATCCATCCATTTTCTAGCGCTTGTCCCTTTCGGGGTCGCGGTGGGTGCTGGAGCCTATCTCAGTTGCATTCGGGCGGAAGGCGGGGTACACCCTGGACAAGTCGCCACCTCATTGCAGGGCCAGCACAGAAAGACAGAAAACATTCACACTCACATTCGCACTCTAGGGACAATTTTAGTGTTGCCAATTAACTTATCCCCAGGTGCATGTTTTTGAAGGTGAGAGAAATACATATGTATATATGTATGTATATTTGTATATATATGTATGTATATTTGTATCTATATGTATGTATATTTGTATGTATATGTATGTATATACGTGTGTGTGTGTGTGTGTGTGTGTGTGTGTGTGTGTGTGTGTGTGTGTGTGTGTGTGTGTGTGTGTGTGTGTGTGTGTGTGTGTGTGTGTGTGTGTGTTTGCCACACAAGTGTACATTTACTGTGAGCAGAGACTCATTAGCTCCAATTTTAGACCAAAATATTTTCTGATTAAAGAAAAGAATCACATACAGTATATTAATTTCAAGAAAATATGGAAATGTTCAAGGTGTAAAAATTCCCTTGATCAGGTCATCGTATTAAAACTATCCAGTATTTTTTGCACCATTTGCAACGCTACAATACAACTCTGTTATTTGTATGGACTGTCGTAGTACTATGATGTACTCGCCCATACCAAGAAGTTTTAGAAATGCTGTTCAAAAACATCCACTTTGAAACTTGTTTTCGGTGTCTTGTAAAAAAAAAAAAAAACACTATTTATTAGACTGTGTAACTCTGGCCAACAGTATATGCAGAAAGGAAGAGCGAGAATCTGTGTATAGGGGAGCTTGATATTGGAGAACTGGGATGCCCTTTGGGACCGAACTGTATCACTCTGTCGATAAAAGAACATGTCTGAAGGCTGGCCATTCTTTCTATGTCTTTCTGTTTGTCCCGGATAGCAATTTGAACGTAAATAGTTCTGGATTGTTGGTAGACGCTTCTCACTGTGGCATAGATAACACGTTGATCTGTGCAGGTGGACATGATGTGATGTAATGCTGCTTTAGAATCATCGGGGGAACCTAATGAAAAGAGATCAGAGTCATAAAAGACTCCCACAATAGTTGAAATATTTCAGTACAGACTTTCTGTCATCTCAACATTCTTCCATCTTTTTTTGTGCAGAACATTTGGCTTAAGGCTATTTCTTCATTCCTTCTCACACTCATTCTTCAGGCTCATTGCTTAGTAAGTCATCTTGGAATTATTTAGCAATATTAAAAGTGAATAGACATGTCGAAAGTGGGATGTGAATCTTACAACAACTCACGAGTTGAGTTGATTAAGATTCTCAAAGGGGAACATTATCACCAGACCTATGTAAGCGTCAATATATACCTTGATGTTGCAGAAAAAAGACCATATATTTTTTTAACCGATTTCCGAACTCTAAATGGGTGAATTTTGGCGAATTAAACGCCTTTCTAATATTCGCTCTCGGAGCGATGACCTCACAACGTGACGTCATATTGAGAAGCAATCCGCCATTTTCTCAAACACCGACTCAAATCAGCTCTGTTATTTTCCGTTTTTTCGACTGTTTTCCGTACCATGCCTCGTCGGTGTGTTGTCGGAGGGTGTAACAACACGAACAGGGACGGATTCAAGTTGCACCAGTGGCCCAAAGATGCGAAAGTGGCAAGAAATTGGACGTTTGTTCCGCACACTTTACCGACGAAAGCTATGCTACGACAGAGATGGCAAGAATGTGTGGATATTCTGCGACACTCAAAGCAGATGCATTTCCAACGATAAAGTCAAAGAAATCTGCCGCCAGACCCCCAGTGAATCTGCCGAAGTGTGTGAGCAATTCAGGGACAAAGGACCTCGGTAGCACGGCAAGCAATGGCGGCAGTTTGTTCCCGCAGACGAGCGAGCTATCGACCCTAGCTTCCCTGGCCTGCTGACATCAACTCCAAAACTGGACAGATCAGCTTTCAGGAAAAGAGCGCGGATGAGGGTATTTCTCCAGAATATATTAATTGATGAAAATTGGGCTGTCTGCACTCTCAAAGTGCATGTTGTTGCCAAATGTATTTCATATGCTGTAAACCTAGTTCATAGTTGTTAGTTTCCTTTAATGCCAAACAAACACATACCAATCGTTGGTTAGATGGCGATCGCCAAATTCGTCCTCGCTTTCTCCCATGTCGCTGGCTGTCGTGTCGTTTTCGTCGGTTTCGCTTGCATACGGTTCAAACCGATATGGCTCAATAGCTGCAGTTTCTTCTTCAATTTCGTTTTCGCTACCTGCCTCCACACTACAACCATCCGTTTCAATAAATTCGTAATCTGTTGAATCGCTTAAGCCGCTGAAATCCGAGTCTGAATCCAAGCTAATGTCGCTATAGCTTGCTGTTCTTTCCGCCATGTTTGTTTGTGTTGGCTTCACTATGTGACGTCACAGGAAAATGGACGGGTGTATATAACGATGGTTAAAATCAGGCACTTTGTAGCTTTTTTAGGGATATTGCGTGATGGGTAAAATTTTGAAAAAAACTTCGAAAAATATAATAAGCCACTGGGAACTGATTTTTAATGGTTTTAACCATTCTGAAATTGTGATAATGTTCCCCTTTAAGGTGGCGATTCAATTCAGAATCGATTCTTCATTCAAACCAATTCTCACAATATATTTGGTATAAAAAAACTTAAATATAAAACCTTTTCAGAACAGGTTCCAAAAGCTTCTCTTGGTTTAACTTATAATGTATACACGCTAGTAAGTGTGGAGATGGGTTAAAAACGTCCTATTTTCAATGTACCGTATTTTCCGCACTATAAGGCGCACCGGATTATTAGCCGCACCTTCAATGAATTACATATTTCATAACTTTGTCCACCAATAAGCCGCCCCGGATTATAAGCCGCGCCTACGCTGCGCTAAAGGGAATGTCAAAAAAACAGTCAGATAGTTCAGTCAAACTTTAATAATATATTGAAAACCAGCGTTCTAACAACTCTGTCCCAAAATGTACGCAAATGTGCAATCACAAACATAGTAAAATTCAAAATGGTGTAGAACAATAGCAACATAATGTTGCTCGAACGTTAATGTCACAACACACAAAATAAACATAGCGCTCACCTTCTGAAGTTATTCTTCATTCGTAAATCCTTCGAATTCTTCGTCTTCGGTGTCCGAATTGAAAAGTTGGGCGAATACGGGATCCAAAATGGCCGGTTCCGTCTCGTCGAAGTCACCGGAGTCAGTGTCACTGTTGTCCAGCAGTTCTGTGAATCCTGCCTTCCGGAAAGCTCGGACCACAGTTGTGACCGAAATATCTGCCCAGGCATTTACGATCCACTGGCAAATGTTGGCGTATGTCGTCCGGCGCTGTCTGCCCGTCTTAGTGAAGGTGTGTTCGCCTTCGGAGCTGTGTGAAAAAAGCCACCCGGCCTCTTCGCGTAAACTTCCCTTAACCACTCGCTCATCTTTTCTTCATCCATCCATCCCTTCGAGTTAGCTTTTATGATGACGCCGGCTGGAAAGGTCTCTTTTGGCAAGGTCTTCCTTTTGAATATCACCATGGGTGGAAGTTAGCATGGCAAGCTAGAACCACAGTGAAGGATGACTTCTCATTCCCTGTGGTGCGAATATTCACCGTACGTGCTCCCGTTCCACAGTGCGGTTCACAGGAATATCAGTTGCTGTGAAATACGGTAGTAATCCGTGTGCGGATGGAGAGATTGCGTCTTTTTATGAACCGGATCGCTTAGTAGGAGCCATTTTGTGGTCTTTACAGATGTAAACAGGAAATGAAACGTACGGTGATATCCGCGCGTTTTTTCTTCTTCTTCCGGGGGCGGGTGGTTGCTTACAGTAGAAGAAGAAGCGCTTCCTGTTCTATGGGGGCGGGTGCTTTCCTTGGCGGTTGCTTGCGTAGAAGAAGAAGCGCTTCCTGTTCTACCGGGAAAAAAGATGGCGGCTGTTTACCGAAGTTGCGAGATCGAAACTTTATGAAAATGAATCGTAATAAAGCGCACCGGGTTATAAGGCGCACTGTCAGCTTTTGAGAAAAATTGTGGTTTTTAGGTGCGCCTTATAGTGCGGAAAATACGGTATTTAAAAATGGTGTCTGTAAAAATAAGAATTTCAATTCGGATGTGAATGGATTTTCTTTTCAGCGCCACTAAAAAAGACGATGCCCTCGCTTGACTCACCATAAGTGTTAGATCCTTTTCAGCAATTTAAATGTGTCATCTTCCTCTTTCTTTACAAATTAAAGGCCTACTGAAATGCGATTTTCTTATTTAAACGGGGATAGCAGGTCCATTCTATGTGTCATACTTGATCATTTCGCGATATTGCCATATTTTTGCTGAAAGGATTTAGTAGAGAACATCGACGATAAAGTTCGCAACTTTTGGTCGCTGATAAAAAAGCCTTGCCTGTACCGGAAGTAGCAGACGAGTAGCGTGACGTCACAGGTTGTGGAGCTCCTCACATCTGCACATTGTTTACAATCATGGCCACCAGCAGCGAGAGCGATTTGGACCGAGAAAGCGACGATTTCCCCATTAATTTGAACGAGGATGAAAGATTTGTGGATGAGGAAAGTGAGAGTGAAGGACTAGAGGGCAGTGGGAGCGATTCAGATAGGGAAGATGCTGTGAGAGGCGAGTGGGACCTGATATTCAGCTGGGAATGACTAAAACAGTAAATAAACACAAGACATATACATGTATATACTCTATTAGCCACAACACAACCAGGCGTACATTTAATATGCCACAAATTAATCCTGCATAACAAACACCTCCCCCCTCCCGTCCATATAACCCGCCAATACAACTCAAACACCTGCACAACACACTCAATCCCACAGCCCAAAGTACCGTTCACCTCCCCAAAGTTCATACAGCACATATATTTCCCCAAAATCCCCAAAGTTACGTACGTGACATGCACATAGCGGCACGCACGTACGGGCAAGCGATCAAATGTTTGGAAGCGTACTCACAGTACCGTGTCTGCGTATCCAACTCAAAGTCTTCCTGGTAAGAGTCTCTGTTGTCCCAGTTCTCCACAGGCCAATTGACTGTCATCTTTCGGGAATGTAAACAATGAAACACCGGCCGTGTTTGTGTTGCTGAAGTCGGCCGTAATACACCGCTTCCCTCCTACAGCTTTCTTCTTTGCTGTCTCCATTGTTCATTGAACAAATTGCAAAAGATTCACCAACACAGATGTCCAGAATACTGTGGAATTTTGCGATGAAACAGACGACTTAATAGCTGGCCACCATGCAGTCTCAAAATGCCCTCTACAATCCGCGACGTCTCGCGTTGACGTCATCATACCGAGACGTTTTCAGCAGGATATGTCGAGCGAAATTTAAAATTGCACTTTAGTAAACTAACCCGGCCGTATTGGAATGTGTTGCAATGTTAAGATTTCATCATTGATATATAAACTATCAGACTGCGTGGTCGGTAGTAGTGGGTATCAGTAGGCCTTTAAGTCAGGTTCACTTAAAAATGCGTCCCTCTGAAGTGGACATTTGGTTTTTAGACTATTTCTTTGGTCGGAATTAGAAATTTCCGGAAACTAAAGCTGGATCGCTACAGAAACCAGTGTACTTGAATTTTTTATGTATTTATTTTTTTGATTAACATAACCTGTGTGAATGTTGTCTGTCTATCTGTGTTGACCCTGTGATGAGGCGGTGACTTGTCCAGGGTGTACCCCGCCTTCCGCCTGAATGCAGCTGAGATAGGCTCCAGCACGCCCGTGACCCTGAAAGGAACAAGCGGTAGAAAATGGATGGATGGATGGATAGCTGTATTTAAATTGACTTTTTTTAAATGTTACAAGATTTTATACAACATTATCATGAGAACACATTGAATAGGGAACTGTTGCTCATTCCCCATTAAGTAGTACTGAATGCTTATTTGGTTTGTTCAATTTTTCTTGTAAATAAATGTTGGGTAGCAACGCATGGCTGTGTAATATGTTGCTGATCAAATGAGTTTCTTTAGTGGTATTAGTTAAACTGCAATTTCCTTCACAAAGAGCCAGGCCAGACCTGCCTCTTTGTGAAGGTCTGTTATCATGAAGGCTGTATCTGGGTATCATCTTAGATGCTATGCTGCAAGGCTCATGTATGGTATGTGCTTCTTGCCCTCAGCCTTTGCCCATATGTTCTGAATTACGCCCTAGGAGGTGCCATGCTCAGCAGCTCAATGATGGGAGGGGATAAAGCAGGCCTCTTTGGCCCAAATGACGCATGACACGGCTCTTCGCACCAGGCCCTTATTTATGGCTTCCCATGTCAGCGAGGGCTTGCTCCCCTGGGGAGCCTCGTGGACCCACTCGACGGGCCTGCCTGCGAGCAGAAATACAAATATCCTTTGAGAATTCTCATCACCGTAATGTGGCGGCGTCCACACATAACTGAGATGTAGGCAAGAATCAAATACATTTCCTCATCGAAAAGTTTGTTCAGCTGTAGGAAAGCCGCGGGTAATACACAGAGGCGCAAAATGCGAGGCGACACATGTGAAGGGGTTCTTTCAGAGGAATTAACGTCATGTCAGGCTGCGGCACACACTGCCTCTTTTATCAATGCTTCTGATGTGGGAGAGGATGTGAAATCTTGAGCGAGAGTGAGGAAGCGATTTTGGTCAGAGGCTCTGAATACATTTTCTCTGTAGTTACCAAAGAGTCCATGTACATATCACACCGTATTAACAAATAGATGCGTACTCTGGCACCACTTATGCACACACAGGTGTTCTCCGTGAGCTTCCCAGGAAGTTCCCTGTGATCCCGGTCCAGGGTCTAAATGTGGACTGAGGCAGCGCAAAAGAATTTGGAGGAAATAAAAGCCAAAAGAATGAGGGAAAGCTCAAGAAGTTGACGACAAAAGGAAAACTTAAGATACGATAAAGAAAAAAATCAGATGATAATCTGATGTGTCGGTATGGTGCTGGCAGAAGGAGTACTACCCGGGATCTCCCAACTCCCTTGTATCTTTTTCTTTGTGCTTGAGAGGGAGGGAGAGCACGGTCACAGGTTTTATGTGGCCTTTTGGAAACAGAACAATATAGCCAGCTTTAGAACTTCTGACAAAAGAAAAGCCACTCATTTTCCAACGTTCGACCTCATGCCTGATGCCTGTTTGAAATCCACTCTGCTCATTGTTTAGTCTAGCGGACATCCCTTAGATCATCCTCATCAGAAACCTTCTTATGAGCTTTTCATGATGCAGGTCCTCCCACTCCCACACACATCCGTGTGCTGACTGAAGACACCAGTAAATAATGCAACACTTAACTGTTAAGTGGCAAAAAACGTCCAGTTCTTATTAATCTGTATGCTTTCAACTTGTGTTCACCTGCAGAGCTGTTCAGACATTCATTAAAGACACTCTCATCTCCCACGTGGAATGCATTGATGACTTGAAGGATCATGATTAGCAAGCAATGCAAAGACGTCAGCCTTCAACTGACAATCTTGGTCTCGATCTAAAAAGCAGGGATGGATTTCTTGAGAGCTTTTTACTAAAAGATGGAAATATAGCGCCATTTTCAAAGACTGGGTCAATGGGTTAATCCTCAAGCTTGTGTCTGCACTTTGATGAAAGCAGGCGCAGTTTGGACTGGTTCTGATAAGCCAAGGAAGCTGTAGACAAGACTACTATCGTTTTTTTCTCTGAAGATTCAGCATCGGATGGAAGGAGACAAGGTGTTCTAGGATGTTTCAGAAGCAGTCCCGTTCCACTCAGCAGTTTTGTGTTTTCATTGCCCCAGACTAATTTTAAGGCAACCCTACATTGGGTTACTTTGCAGTAGGGCTGCAACAACTAATCGATTAAATCGATTATAAAAATAGTTGCCGATTAATTTAGTCATCGATTTGTTGGATCTATGCTATGCGCATGCGCAGAGGCTACGTTTTTTTTTTGTTTTTTTTAACCTTTATTTATAAACTGCAACATTTACAAACAGCTGAGAAACAATAACCAAAATAATGAGGGTGTAACGGTACATATATTTGTATCGAACCGTTTCGGTACGAGGGATTCGTTCCGGTGCGAGGACATATTAAGTAGCGTACTGCACGTTGTGTAAACAATACTCAAAATGCCGGACATTTGAGGCATTTATGAAACGCCGCCCTGACAGCTCCGCAAAAGAGGACATGTCCAGTGAAAAGAGGATATATGGTCAGTCTATCCTAGCCTGTTAGCTGCTAGCATGCTAGCAAAAGAGGACTAGCAGCGATCGGTTTCACCGGACGTGAAACCAATCGCTGCTAGTATGCTAGGGCTAGGTCCTGACCATACGTCCTCTTTTCACCCGACATGTCCTCCTTTGCGGAGCTGTCGGGCGGTGTTTCTTAAATGCCTCAAATGTCCGGCATTTTGAGTTAGGGTTGCGTGTATTTTCAATATATGTTCAGGGTTAAGAAGGTTAAAAACACAACAAATTGTGCGTGCAACAGCATTGGTGAGGGAGGGGGAGAGACAGAGAGAGTGAGAGAGTTGTGATAAACATGCATACGTCGCCAGGCTCTGCTTTTTGTCGATACATTTATCAGATTAAATTTTTTATTATCTATAGCAGGGGTGTCAAAAGTGTGCATTTTTGTAACATTTTCCTTTCTTTATTTGGCAAGTTGAAAGAACATGGCGCCAGTATGCTGGGGGTTTTTTTTCAATAAAATACTGGAAAGGATAGAAAAGTAGTGTGTCTCTTTTATTCGATTATTAATCGATTAATCGAAGTAATAATCGACAAATTAATCGATTATCAAATTAATCGTTAGTTGCAGCCCTACTTTGCAGTAGTACAGCATTGGTACCTCGGTTTTTGTTTGCTATCCGTTTCTCAAGATCAGAGGAATACAAATCGCTCGAAAACCAAATATGTTTTGCCATAAGAAATAATAAAAATTGTGCAGTTATTTTGAAGTTGTACTGAATAAAAAAACACAAGGACTGAGTCACCAACGCAGTCTGGGCAAACAGACTAGTTTGTTGCGCACAATCTTTGGTCATATGATAACTAAGACGATATAGGAAAACTGGGGCAAATTTAAGCGAAAACAGTCTGTGGTAAAGGTTTTGCACAAAATCGTGGTCTGAAAATACATACAAGAATGCACACTGTATGAAATGTGGAGCGTACAAAAACCAAGATAAGTGCATTCCATTTTGCATCATTCCGAAGGTTCAGTTATTACACAATGAAATTGTCTCAGTTCTCCTCGTTACTTAATTATAGTTATTCCTCATGTATCGTGGTTAATTGGAACCAGAAATGACTGCGATAAACAGATTTCCGTGAAGCAGGATTATTATTATCAAATCAAATCTTCTCATAGTTAGAGCATTAAAAGTGTACAAACTTATAAACAGTGTTGGGTTAGTTACTGAAAACCAGTAACTACTTACAGTTACTAGTTACTTTTTTCAAAAGTAACTCAGTTACTAACTCAGTTACTTACACCAAAAAGTAATGCGTTACTGTGAAAAGTAACTATTTAGTTACTTGTTTTTTTCTTTTTCTTTTTTAATGCTCCCATTAATGCCCTTTTAGCCTTCATTTCAGTACTGTTATTGCACTGGAGAATAATACAATCTGTTGATAAACTTGACATGCATTTGCATCACTGAACTCTGCTAAGCAATGTGGTCTACGTACAACACACAAAAACAAAGATATGTTTCAAAGGGCCAATTTATTTCGGGCCAGAACAAATTGACAAAAGTATTTTAAATAGCTGCAACATAACATACATAAGTAACAAACCGCATAATAACAACATATCACAACCAATGTTCCCTCTAATTTTTCATGTGTGTGAGCAAACGCAGAAACTCCCTGAGCATTCAGTGGAGCACATGTGAGCAACATCAGACGTGCACACTGTGGCCACACCAGCGTCACACCTGTCCCAAATCTGACATCATAACAATATAAATGTTTTATTAAAGTAATTTTCTGATATAAGTGATTTTGTCGTCTTACAATGACAATAACAAAAAAACATGTTTTTCATGACCTATGTGCTAGTATTGTATGTCTGGCTGCGGGTCCTGCCTTTAAAAGAAATGTTACCCCTTTCAGAGATTACATTTAGTTCCTGTAACTTTCTGTCTGTAAAATACATCTTTTTATTAGCATTTATGAAATCTAGTGACAATATTTCATGAATAATATCCTTAAATTAACATTCTTAATAAATGGCAGTAAAATAAGCACACATCTGATTGTGGAGTCAGAGTGTTACAACCTGGCATTTACACATTGTGTGGCGTTGGGGTTGTCCGACTTTTTGTATGGCCATAAACACAGCACTGGCTAAGTGCCATGAGTGCTTATGTTGGTGCAGGTGAGAGAGCGAGCGGCTTTTGTTGAAACGACGGATGATAACGTTGGTTTAAGCCTGGTTTGTATGGCAGAAAATTACCAGTTTTTATAGATAAAAGTTTTTTTTATTCATGTTTTTGGTGTGGTTACAAACAGTTTTGCTCAATAAAGTGATTGATGGAATTCCTGTCCGTAAAGTGTCTCGACAGACGATAATTGAACTGTGTTGACAAAGATTGTTTTATTCATTGGGGCCACTCTTGTTGTCACTTGTCACTCACAGAGTTGCATTGCAAAATCATACAGAATAAATTGTAATGTGTTTATTTCGTTTAGAGTTTAGATGGGATTTTTGATTTCCTGCGCGGCATTAATTTGCTGTGCGCAGAGGACGCGTGAGCAGTGCGCAATTGCGCAGGCGCGCACCTTAGAGGGAACGTTGGTCACAACATAGCTGTAAACCTGGCTTCACCCAAGGAAGGCACATATGACATGATTATATGTCATGTCACTATATACAACACACATACTGCTATACACATGCCTAACCAGGCGTTTTTTTCTCTCAAGGAATTGTGAAATAAAATCATGTCTTCAGGAGATCAACACTGTACTGAAGCCCAGAACACTCTACACATTTCCCCAGTTTTAGTTTAGAGATAAGGAAAGATTGGCCTGGCCCACGAGGATCCCTCTTTATGTTTGTGAACTTTATAGTCTATATATTTAGAGTGATGTGATAATCAAACACTCTAGAAGTCTAGAATGAAAGAGTATATAAGAGAATTGACAGAGTGTGTATCTTCAGTGCTGAATGATGAGCAGAGGCAGAGTTTGGAGTGTTTTCTTTAGCTTGCTTTCCATGTTTATATACTCACTGTCCACTGTGTCCAGCTGCCTGAAATCGGGTGACTCCACTGTAGAAATAGCCTGCATGTCTTCTAGCACATACGCTGCAATGTCTCTATCAATGTTGTCCTGGCTAGCAGTCCCTCTGTTAAAATCCAGCCGCTGTGTGTCTCTCTTTACTAGCTTTGTCGAAGCATGTTGAAAGCAACATACTTCGACGAAGCTAGTAGCTGTTTCAGCAGATTTGAATTGCTGTTTTGGGCAGTAGATAGGATCTTTGAACCAAGACACAACTTACATTTAACTAAAATGTTCTTTTCTTTGTGCTCGACAAAAGAAAAGTAGTGAGAATATCTCCATGTTGCGGTATAGCTCGGTTGATAGAGTGGCCGTGCCAGCAACTTGGGGGTTCCAGGTTCGATCCCCGCTTCCGCCATCCAAGTCACTGCCGTTGTGTCCTTGGGCAAGACACTTTACCTACCTACTCTCAGTGCCACCAACACTGGTTTAAATGTAACTTAGATATTGGGTTTCACTATGTAAAGCGCTTTGAGTCACTAGAGAAAAAGCGCTATATACAGTAAATATAATTCACACACACCATGTTAAGAAACTCGACTTCTGCTCCGCTATGATGTCCCCCTGCCCCACACACACCCACACACAGTGCGCCTCTCTCTTCTCCCGCTTGAGAGACAGGAAGAATCAGAAGGACGACACTGCAACTCTCCAATAAAACACACTCAGATCTTCTCACTTTCTAGCCGATACTGCATTAGTAACGCATCATGTAGTAACGGTAACTGAGTTACTGAATATAAAAAATAACGCGGTAGTCTCCTAGTTACCGCCGAAAATAACATTTTAGTCCCAACACTGCTTATAAATGTTTTTTAATACAAACCCCGTTTCCATATGAGTTTGGAAATTGTGTTAGATGTCAATATAAACGGAATACAATGATTTGCAAATAAATTTCAACCCATATTCAGTTGAATATGCTACAAAGACAACATATTTGATGTTCAAACTGATAAACTTTTTTTTTTTTTTTGCTGTCTCCCATCGAAAATGTGTGGCGCATTATGAAGCGTAAAATACGACAGCGGAGACCCCGGGCTGTTGAACGACTTAAGCTCTACATAAAACAAGAAAGGGAAAGAATTCCACTTTCAAAGCTTTAACAATTAGTTTCCTCAGTTCCCAATTGTTTATTGAGTGTTGTTAAAAGAAAAGGTGATGTAACACAGTGGTGAACATGCCCTTTCCCAACTACTTTGGCCTGGTTGCAGCCATGAAATTCTAAGTTAATTATTTGCAAAAAATAAATTAAGTTTATGAGTTTGAACATCAAATATCTTGTCTTTGTAGTGCATTCAATTGAATATGGGTTTAAAAGGATTTGCAAATCATTACATCTAACACAATTTCCCAACTCATGTGGAAACGGGGTTTGTATTATTGTTCTAATAAACATGAAATAACACCCAAATTATAGTCACCTTTACACTCCTTTTACCCAATAGTTTTTTCTGTTGTAGATTACAACATTAAATAGGAGTCTGGAGGATCTTCCAGGTGTCTTTGCTATGGCCGACGGCCGGCCCCTAAAACATGGCTGCGATGTGGAAATACTTCATCACATCCTGAGTGGTAATTGCTCTAAATTAGAACTTGGCTTAATGAGTGCTGAAACCACAGGCATAAAGTTGGTCAACTTGACACTCACAGTTAAACCAGTATCTGTGTTGTTGTCATTCCGTGTTAGCATTGCATGTCTGCGTTGTAATTCCACATAGATCATGTGAAAACTGTGTCGATGATGAAGAGTTCATCTCCTCTTTGGCCGGACAGCTGATGATAACTGATGATTTATAGCATTCTCAGGTTGCATAAAGTTCTGTGCCGACTCCAATGCTACTTCCAGCTGTTGTTGTTTAACATCGCTCGCATTAATGATCACCAATGTGGAGTTGTGTTATTGATCTGGCAGAAGATGAAGATAAAGTGCAAAACGTTGTTCAGCCAACAGTTAACTTGATATTGTCACAGTGAAGATAAAGTAGCACCAAGATTAGCCGCCTATTGTTGTTAGCAGTGTAACCGTTAACCTGGAAATGGAAATGGACTCGGTTACATTTTTTGCAACATTGCCACAACATAATAGAAAATTAGACAAATACTGCACTGTAATACATGTAATACTTAAATCAAAATAATACTTAATTTAGCTCATAAACTTAGAGAAGATGCTTAAAAAAATCTGCAATGCAGCAAAGCCGCAAAATTTGAAACGCAATGTAGCGAGGAATGACTGGTATTGGCCATTTACTACATGACGCAGCAGTAGCAACACAAGACGGATCAGGGTTGTGTATTTCAAATTGACCTGTTATGCTTCGTGGAGATGTGGCAAGATGGAAAGTTTGAGTATTCGCTTAATTATTCTTGAAAACAGATGAATTCCCTTCTCTTCTATCTCTATCCTGTCGTGTGTTGTCCAAAACCAGTATGACTTTGTCCGAACTGTCCTTATTGCTTCACTGTAACCCAGCAGTTCTGCAGTGAAAGCTGACACAGGAGTCCGATTTGTCTGGGTCAGAATGATCTAACAATCCATTAGGTCCATCAGTCCGTTGCATCGCACTCCTGGGAAACGTGGCTTTTGTTTGGGTAAGCTGTTGATGGAATCAAAGCCTCTGTTGGGGAAGCCATTAACAGAGCAACATGCCCAGAAAAATGAGCCGCCCTTGTCAGTCCACATCAGGAGCTCGGCTATAGTTGCAAATCCGATCGGCGTCCCGTTTAACTGCTGCTTGTCCAAGCCTTTGAACTAGGAGCTGTTGGATGGATGAATGAGCCAATGTGTGAGGCAGGCACGGGGTGAGCGCGGGTTTGTTATCTGAAGTCTGAGTGAGGAAAGAGTAGGTGAAGAAGGACTAATGAGTATGCCTTCAGTATTTAAAGACATTGTGTTGGTGAGCAAGTTGAAATATCAGGGACGCCCAACTGAGTGATCCTTTACTCTAGTTTTTAAGTACAGTGGTACCTCAACTTACGAGTGCCCTTACTTACGAGTATTTTGAGATATGGGCAGTTTTTCAGCTTTTTGTTATGCTTGTACACTTGAGTTATGAGTAGGGATAGGAATTGATAGGATTTTACGATTCTGCTTTATGATTCGGCCCTTTATCGTTTCTCATTTGGAAAAAGAGAAAACAAACAGGTTGAGTAGCATCAACTTTGTGCAAGGGCCCACGGGTCCTCGGGAAAACATTTTTTTTTTAAATAACCATAATATAATAATAAAATAGATATTCTATTGTAGTAATAAAAAAATACAACAAATTATTATGTGACAAATGACAATTACACAAAAATGTTAATAAAGTATTTCTGATTCTGATAACATGTTGAACATTTCTCTAATAAAAATTGAATGTTTATTTAGAAAATATACATATGAGCTGACCTCTCAACAGTACATAAAGCTATGTCAGCCAATGACAAATACAAGCAAGGCAAGTCCAATAGAACTGTTCATTGTGCAATTTTGCAACCATCAACTATGAAAGCGCGTCATTCATCAAAAGTTATCACATGCTGTATGCGCTGTTTCAGGTAGTATTTCATCCCTTTGACACAATATCCACTTTGAAAGTATTGCAAGTTGCGCCGTTGTCATCCTTTGAATAACTCTCCAGCAGTTGTGTCGCTGATCGACGTCGTGCTTGGTGTCGTCGATCGACGTCGTGCTTGGCGACGTCTTGCGCTGCCACAGTAATCGATATGGGAATTGTTTACAAAACTGGTAAATGATTCCTGGGCTTTTGATTTGGGTTGGCAGTGGTCGCTTCATAGCAATCATTTTGCCACACAATACCTGAATGCCAAGAAGGGGATTTTTTATTTTAATGACTGTCGCTGTCATTGACAGAAGGGTTGCTTGGTTGTTTTTTCATTACAGTAGGACAGAACCACCCTTGCCTATGCACGCCCTCCTCTTGTTGGTGGATGAATATTTGGGGTTTTGGCTATATCTGACTATATCTGACAAGTCTAAGTCTACGAGCATGAACTGATAAAGCCTGCTTGGATGTCAAAATGTCTTCTTAGACAAACTGAACAGTCCAGTTGCGATCGATTGAATGCCCTGAGAATACAATGTCCTGAATGAAGGACATAGACACGTCATACTGGTTAGCCAACCCGGGTCAGCCTGACAGCAGCACTTGAAGCCGTAGCCAGCCTCTATGTTCAGTAAAATTCAATCAAAAATATGCACTTCCATCCCCTGCTACATTACAAGCAATATTTTAGCAAATTTTGCACAAAATTAACCAAAAAATATAATCGCAGCTCATTTTGAAAAATAATAAGGTGACAAGTGACCAAAGTTTACAGTTTAAAACATGTCAATGTTACTGTTAGCTTTATAAAAATGCACAATCCAGTGAATCCTTTGTACTTTTTTCTGTGTATTGAGCACACAGACTGAACATGTTACAAACTGACTTAATACACTTAACTTGTTGCAGATGTTATTTCAGCTCATTGTATTCAGCTACAAACCCCGTTTCCATATGAGTTGGGAAATTGTGTTGGATGTAAATATAAACGGAATACAATGATTTGCAAATCCTTTTCAACCCATATTCAATTGAATGCACTACAAAGACAAGATATTTGATGTTCAAACTCATAAACTTTTTTTTTTTTTGCAAATAATAATTAACTTAAAATGTCATGGCTGCAACACGTGCCAAAGTAGTTGGGAAAGGGCATGTTCTCACCACTGTGTTACATCACCTTTTCTTTTAACAACACTCAATGAACGATTGGGAACTGAGGAAACTAATTGTTGAAGCTTTGAAAGTGGAATTATTTCCCATTCTTGTTTTATGTAGAGCTTCAGTCTTTCAACAGTCCGGGGTCTCCGCTGTCGTATTTTGGCTTCATAATGCGCCACACATTTTCGATGGGAGACAGGTCTGGACTGCAGGCGGACCAGGAAAGTATCCGCACTCTTTGTTTTACAAAGCCATGCTGTTGTAACACGTGCTGAATGTGGCTTGGCATTGTCTTGCTGAAATAAGCAGGGGCGTCCATGAAAATGACGGCGCTTAGATGGCAGCATATGTTGTTCCAAAACCTGTATGTACCTTTCAGCATTAATGGTGCCTTCACAGATGTGTAAGTTACCCATGCCTTGGGCACTAATGCACCCCATACCATCACAGATGCTGTCTTTTGAACTTTGCGTCGATAACAGTCTGGATGGTTCGCTTCCCCTTTGGTCCGGATGACACGATGTCGAATATTTCCAAAAACAATTTGAAATGTGGACTCGTCAGACCACAGAACACTTTTCCACTTTGCATGAGTCCATCTTAGATGATCTCGGGCCCAGAGAAGCCGGCGGCGTTTCTGGATGTTGTTGATAAATGGCTTTCGCTTTGCATAGTAGAGCTTTAACTTGCACTTACAGATGTAGCGACAAACTGTATTTAGTGACAGTGGTTTTCTGAAGTGTTCCTGAGCCCATGTGGTGATATCCTTTAGAGATTGATGTCGGTTTTTGATACAGTGCCGTCTGAGGGATCGAAAGTCAGGGTCATTAAATGTTGGTTTCCGGCCATGCCGCTTACGTGGAGTGATTTCTCCAGATTCTCTGAACCTTTTGATGATATTATGGACCGTAGATGTTGAAATCCCTAAATTTCTTACAATTGCACTTTGAGAAACGTTCTTATACTGTTTGACTATTTGCTTACGCAGTTGTGGACAAAAGGGTGTACCTCGCCCCATCCTTTCTTGTGAAAGACTGAGCATTTTTTGGGACCTGTTTTTATACTCAATCATGGCACCCACCTGTTCCCAATTAGCATGCACACCTGTGGGATGTTCCAAATAAGTGTTTGATAAGCATTCCTCAACTTTATCAGTATTTATTGCCACCTTTCCCAACTTCTTTGTCATGTGTTGCTGGCATCAAATTCTAAAGGTAATGATTATTTGCAACAAAAAAAATGTTTATCAGTTTGAACATGAAATATGTTGTCTTTGTAGCATATTCAACAGAATATGGGTTGAAAATGATTTGCAAATCATTGTATTCCGTTTATATTTACATCTAACACAATTTCCCAACTCATATGGAAACGGGGTTTGTACTTTAATAATGTTATATAAAGAATGTAACACATACACAGTGTTTTAAAGATAAATAAAACAATATTATCAAGTTCTCAATAGTAGTTAAATCCAGGGGAGCGCCATAGTAAAAAAATGTGTCACCCAGGGTGGTCATGACAGCAAATAATTGAAAAGCCCAGCTGTAAACCATTGCTTGTAGTTTAATGTGTCTTTAAACAAGTGTCATCTTCTTACAAATGAATCTGGCCATTTTGGGTTTATTTATTATAAATTCATGTAATAATACTTTTTGGGGGGAGGGGAATAAACCACATTTCTGATTCGGGAAACCAAAGCAGTATTTAATCTACGACGTAATCAGGACCATAGAACATTCTCGACTATGATATCAGAGCCTAAGACTAAACATAGCATGTTAATGTTGATGCATTAGTCCAATGGCAGCTTCTGACGACGGTCCACCTTATCTCATTAGAAAAATAATGCTTTCATTGACTGCCATTCCTGCAGATAGGCCCAGTATTTGTCCTAGGCAATGTGGCGCTTCTGGGCCATCGACTGGCTGCCTTAGCTCGTATGCCTGCCTGTCGTATATCAGCAGCTCAGCCACAGTCAAGACTCTGATTTATGGCTGTTTATCTACACACACACACCCCCACCCCCCACCCCCAATCCGAAAACAGATGGGCTTCAGCTATTTACCTAAGCAGAGAAAGGTCTCGAAAACGATTGAATAAATACACCAAACAGGAAATTAGTTCTGATTACAATTTATTACTGACTTAATCAAGGATTGGCGCGTCTGTTAGTTATCAGGTGTGAATATTGTAGATGGATGTCCTACTTGGACATTGCTGATCATTGTATGGTAACAAGGTGGCAAAGCATCTAAATATGTTATTATGATGGTACTGTAAACTAGTATTCAACCACTGAACTTCACAGAGTGTAGTAAAAATGTTCTAATAATGAATTCTCTTAAGTCTTATGTTAAAGCAGTACAACTCCTTAAACCTATTTTGCGGTCTTGTTGCAGAGCATTGCAGATTTTTTTTCATCAGTTTGATGGATAAAAGCCAGATTCTGACCTTTGCTTTCCTCAGTCATAAACTATCATTCCTGCTTTATGTTTCTCATAATTTTAAAGTTTTGGAACATTTTTTAACTCCAGCTCACATAGGATGGTTAGTATTCTCCTCCCTTGCTTATTGCATTCCATGCAGCAGCATACATGTTGGTTTTGGATATCTCCCAGCATATTCATCTTTTAGTAAAGACGTGCGGAAGTGTGTCTCCTCATGTGGAGTAAGCGTTTTGTCGAGGCAGTTTGTTACTGAGCATTACAGCTCACGCTGACCTAGGTGGTCCGTGTATTGCGGCTTGACTCATCCATTTGTCAAAGCTCACTCATCTGTTGAGCAAAACCACTAATTCCTTATCTCCATTCTGATGAAACATTAACTGAAATTTGTTTTTTTTAAGAACACTTATATGGATTGCAATTTATGAGGGGGAAATTAGTTATCGACATGAAAAAAAAACTTCATCTGAAGTCAGGCCATTTCCAAACGAACAGGGATATTTAAAAAATGCACGTTCCCCGCTGCGACTAATTGGCCATGACGCATTTGTAAAAAGGGACCTATGAAAACGTGAAAACCAAAACAAATATGTTTAAAATTACAAATAAACTCTCGTCAGTTGCTTTTTTGTATTTTATTTATATGTCACAAAACAGACCACCTGTGAGTGCTTTTAGATAGGGGAGGGTCCCACAGCAGAGCGATACGTGCTTTGATGTCAGTCTCCAAAAGTCTCCTGTAGATTTCTCACAAGTCGCATTTAAAAAAAAAAAAAAAAAAACAATATAAAAAGGTTTAATTACTCTAAGGGTGTCTTAGAATAGTCGACTATTCAATGATTCGATTTGTAGTAGTGGACAATCAACCTCGCAGTCGAATAGTCGGACATTGAACGCCCCTCCTTCCTCCGAGTTGAGTGCTCAATGCCCCCCGTGTACACTGTGCGTTGGAGGATGTTGCGAGACGGGGGCCCGATGGGACCACCGCCCCTGTCACACATTTGTACATGTTGTGCCACTGCGCCCTTATGGGATTCGCAAAAAATTGGACCAGATCGCTCAGACAGAAATTCTCCCTCACTGCTCCCCCTGGCAACAATAATGATCCTTACGCTGGTTCACCTAAAGAAACTTTGTTACGACTTTTACTTCCCTTAGATCAGGGGTGCCCAAAGTGGCAGCCAGTTTTGGCCCACCAAGTCGTTGCTTCTCAGTATAATTCAGATTCATATGGACCTTTTTTAAGCTCACAATCATTGAGAGCATGCCCGCATGGTTATATATCTCTGTTATCCATCTATGCTACTTTATACATGGCGGTGGTATGAAGCTAAACCCTTCACTTATGGTGCTACTCTACGCTTAAAATCGCGGTATTTGGCTCGCAGCCCATTGGTACATTTTTCACTGTGGCCCCTGGAGGTAAAAGGTTTACGCATCTCCACTTTGGATAGTCAAGTTTAAACATCTTTTCAGCACTTTGCCAGAACTGAAGCCAAACCCAGTGGGACAGATCCAATGACAGCACTAAACCTACCCAAATCTCATAATCCAATCTCTCTTGAGTGTTTTAGAAAAACTTGAAAATGAGCTCTGTTTATTTATGGGGATCACAATTAGCGGTCTTACATACAAAAAAACTATGATCAATGAAATCTAACAAATCACAGTCCACTGTAAAAATCCTTAGTCGAAGACAGCCCTAGATTACTCGCTAAATATAGTGACAAAGTCTCTAAACTGGCAACACTGATCACTCCTGCTAAGCCTTATTATTTGGCAGACCAGGTGACTTACAATGTGTCTGTGAGCAAGGGAGAAACAGGTACGCCAAATCTATTTTTGTCGGGCTATGACAAAATATGAATGTATCATTGGGAAACTCTGCATTTCCTATGACACAAACCAAGTTATAACACAAACACTCAAAGCGACGTTTCTGAAAGTAAACACCTCAGCCATAGTTTTTCAAAAGCTCCGTTTTTAATGACAAAAACCTACATTTGTATGTGGGAAGAGAAACATAAGCATGTTTTAAAAAATATTCAGATTCGCCTGGATATGGCCTTAGAGTGATGTTAATTATGTTAAATGTGCTCCACCAGGCGGAGCCCCGGTGGTGTCAGCTCCAATGGGAGATGTATTCTCTAACTACACCCTCCCAACTCCAGCACCAACTCAGTTAGGAACTGTGAAAATGCAAGCTCATCTGGACCTGCTCATTCTAATAGAGAAAGGATGTGTGTCATGACAGAACCTGGACAACATCAGATGGGCCCCGTTTATCTTGGCACACTTAAAGAGCCCGTTTCAAGAAGTGGCCCTCAAGTGGTTTTAATTTGTGGTTCAGCTCAGTGGCTAGCCAATAGGGAGTTTGCTGTCAATCCAGGAGAAGATTATTATTTTTTTAAAGACGTGCAAGTCCTAATCGAAATGTTATTTACACTGAAAACTGAAACACCTATGACTGTTTTTTCATCATTAAAACTTAGAGTATGTTTTTTACTACAACATAGTAAAACAAAGTTATTATTAATCAATAAGGATCTGCGAAAACACTGTCATACGCACGCCAGGCCAGCAGTAGGCGCTGAAATGTTGCAGTAGAATTAGAAGCAAAAACGCTAGTACAAAGCTGCCACTACTATATTTACTATAATGATTTACTTTTGATGAAAGCTAAAACAACACTTGATTCTTAGTTTTCAGTTAAGAACAGTTATGTAAATGTCTCTTCCCCCATGGGCCCTGGGGGAATATGCTTTATCTGTATCATGCTACAAACCCCACTTCTAAAAGCTGTGCATTACAAAACATGCTCATTGCACCCATTTATTCTTACTTTCTCATTTTGTCAAAAAAGAAATCAGCATGTTTTATTCATTGTTGTTTTGTAGGTTAAAGTGTTTAATATATTATGCTCCTTGGATGGATGGATTATTTATTGAGTTTATTTAGTTCTATTTTCCAGTATCAAATGGTTCTAGTAGGTCAAAAATGTTTTGAAGTTTAAATAAGGATTTTTAAAAAAAATTCATTTCGGGCAAATTGATGCACTTTAAATATATTGTCTGTTGTACACTAAAATCAATGGCAATAATTATTGTTTTTTGAAGGTTGATCTATAATTCTTTCTTTTTTTCAATGTCAATGATACATGGTTATGCAGAGGTGTACTTATAACAATTTTATAGACAAATGGTACTATTTATAGTCGTGGCAGAGAGTGGGTGGGGGAGGGTGCAACATTATTATTTTTCTTAGGTGGGTGTAACGGAAAAAAATTGAGAAGCACTGCCCTATATTAAGGTGTGTATAGTTCTTACTTTTTATGTAATATACTTGAAAAATGTAAAATAAATATATATTTACATTGATGCAATACTCTGGAAATAATAGAGATATGATATGGAAAAATCTGATATTTTGGTGCAAATAGTTTTATAATATTGTTTATTGGCCCTTGGCATATTGTAAAAATTGAATGAATTATTTTTTAGATACAATA
The DNA here is from genome assembly GCF_033978685.3 of Nerophis lumbriciformis. Taxonomy (NCBI): domain Eukaryota; kingdom Metazoa; phylum Chordata; class Actinopteri; order Syngnathiformes; family Syngnathidae; genus Nerophis; species Nerophis lumbriciformis. The sequence goes on along the minus strand of NC_084554.2, from coordinate 22,715,364 downwards.
GTGGATATTACAGTAATTGGTCACCTGAATCACAAAGCTAAAATGTGAATCTTTGTTTCAGATAGCTTAGCATAAATTGACCCATGGTCTCATTAATATGACTTCTTGTATTAATATTATGTTTAGTGAGAAGCTGTATAAAGCTGAGAATGAATCATTTTGTTGTACGAGGTCAATGAATGGTCGGTCTCCCGTACCAAAGTTGGTACAGCGGAACATGCAACAAAGACAAGTTGTATACTCAATACATGGTTATTAAGCTCCACTTAGGCTTATTTAACTCTGTTACTTATGTTGCCATGCAGTTTCAATAAAACAGTGTTGTTATGAAGTGATTGCACAACAATGGTAATTGTGTGAAATTGTTTAAATTGTTCTTTGCTCGGAATCCCTGCACCATCTGTCCACCTTGGAAAAGTTCTGCACTCTCCTGAGCAATGCCGACAAAATGTGCTTGAATTCTTCAGGTGTAGGATTAAATCTTCCTTTTTATTGTTACTTTAAAAAATGCTGCTGTTTGTTTAGGTGTGAGCATCACGAATACAGATGCCTCTTGACTTGGCAGCAAGAACATAAAGTGGAAATGTTAAGCCAATACTGCTAGACAAACAATGAGAGCAGAGAAGCCAAAGACAACAGAAAGTGAAGGGAAAGTGTCCTGCTGGCATTGTCTTTCCCAGAGTTAAGTGTTATTTGAAAAGCAGCTGAAGGGTGACACTCACTATCCTACTCAATCGCATGCTTCCTCCCTCCGCACTCACTTGACCATCTGTTGTTCTCTCTGTCTCTCTCTCTCTCTCTGTTCGTTCTCAGGCTGCTCTAAGTGCCTTGAAACAGCTGTCGGAGCAGGGACTGGATCCGGTGGACAGCGCCGTCAAGGTACGGCGCAACACACCGCCTTTGTCCAGCGTTGATGATCTGTCCAATCAGAGCAGCTCTAGTGAGGTGTCAGCATTACACTCATCCTGTCAGGAAATCAAGTTAACCACCTGCAAACCAGCGTCCTCTAAAGTGGACATTTGTGTTTGGTCAATTTCTTTTGTTAGGGTTACAAATTTAAGAAAAAATGGCCTTTAAAACACAAATGTCCACTGCAGAGGGAGCTGTCTTTCAGGAGGATATATATTTACATGGTCTCATTCTACATAGCTTCTATCTTTCTCAAACTCTTCCTTGGTGAGCATTATAGCAAAGTATAAGAGGAAATCCCTGCCCATTATTTTTGTAAATGTTTTTAGTAGGTGTGCCGTGCGAAAAAAAATGGGGAAATCGGCATGGCTGATATCAAATAGCAGAGGAAAGGAAGAAAGAGAGGAAAGACGGCTTCATTTACGTCATCGGAGAAAGGGAAAATATGTCTGCCATTACTCTTTGTGCCTGAGCAGTTCATCAATCATCTCTCGACCTCTCACAAAGTCAGTTAGTGACACTAGCCATGTGTACATGGGCAAAATTTATTAAATCTAATCATAGTTCGGATTAGAATGTTACTGTGTGCATGGACCCTGAAAAAAAAAGATCTGATTATGACGTGCGTTTTCATGCATCACACCTTAAATCGGAATACTTTATTTTGACTTGTGCAGAACATACCTTAAACAAAAGTAGAAGGAGCAATAACTGCCACTGTAAGCAAACATGGCTCTGTGCATTTCTGCTTTTCCCGAGGTTGTCACGTTATTTATTTATCGATCTTTCTTTCTGTTCGCTACTTTTGTTTTACCTCTCTTTTAGAAATGGAACTGTTCTGTGCCCTCCAGACCATACTCTTGTTTTTGCTAGTCTCGATTTTAGAGCAACAAACTCAACAGTATATAACGCTACTTCTGTACATGTTGAATGGAGTAGACAGCAGCAAGACATTCGCTTCATTCCGAGACTATTCATTTTAGTTCTCCCTCCACCACCAAAGTATGGCTAACGTCACAGACATGTTCAGTAAAGGATCATTTTGACCCAAACTTCTCTCCAATCTGACAAATGACTTTTGGCATAAACCACCCGTCTCGATCTAAAGGAAATTTTGATCCAAACGTGTGTGATTCGGTCAGAATATTCCGAGTGGCGTGTTTACATGAAGCATTTTTTTCCGATTAGGCTTTTAATCCGATTAATTATGTCCATGTACACATAGTTAATGTGGCATTCTCGCAAATAAAATACAGCCTGAACACTATTCATACCGCAATGGAGGTCACTATTAAGTGACCTCCATTAGACTAGAATTATCTAGTACCTCTGTTTTATTTTTAATGTGCTGGTTATCATTGATAACTGGCGGGAGGAGCGATCGCATTAATTATAACACATCTATCTACATTGCATGCATGCATGTGCCAGTGTGTGACCAAACTTGCCCTACGTTGTGTTTAATTTCTATCATGCAAATTGGCGGTTATCATCAACAACTGGTGGGAGGACTGATCGTATTAATTATATCACATATCTACATTTTTTGTTTACAATGCCAGGGTTTTCCCTAGACTGCCAAGATACCTGTGGCAGTGGAGGCGTGGTTATGGGTGTGGTCACCATGACATCATTGCATAATTTTATATGATCATGTAATATCCATCCATCCATTTCCTACCGCTTGTCCCTTTTGGGGTCGCGGGGAGTGCTGGAGCCTATCTCAGCTGCATTCGGGCGGAAGGCGGAGTACACCCTGGATAAGTCGCCACCTCATCACAGGGCCAACACAGACAGACAACATTCACACATACATTCACACACTAGGGCCAATTTAGTATTGCCAATCAACCTATCCCCAGGTGCATGTCTTTGGAGGTGGGAGAAAGCCGGAGTTATAATTATTTAAAAAGACTCAAAAAATGTAGACATACATTTACAAACAAATCTGTTATAAATAATTAGTATTAACGTAACCCATAACACATATTTTCTTTTATTGTTTTGCCATATTTTTCAATTGTTGTTATTGTACAATATACTTTGAGATTTGTTTTCAAGTAAAGTCTGTTGACTTTTAATTATTTTTATATTAAAAACAACTAGCAACAAATTTAGCATCTTCTTCGGGTGTTATTATAAAATGTACTCGTTTAGAGACTACTTCTGTCCCTCGATGTCCCCGACGAAAGAGGCGAGCTGCAGTCAGCGTGACTTCACACTTGCTTCGCGCTGTTGCTCCAGTTACACTGTCTCTTCTTAAAAGTGTTCTCTTAATATTTGCACATTTTGCAGATCGCTGTCAGTGGGTATATCTGGTATATATTCAAATGATGTCCACATTGCAGACATGCTGACAACGCTCCAGACAATCGCATGTATTTTGTTTACATCCGGTTTTGGCAGCGCTGTTTTTGGTAATCAAAGTCTTTTTCCGGTGGTCGAGTTTTTGGGACATCACTTGTGAATAGTGCACAAATAATAGGCTGTATGCAGGGGCGTCACTAGCTTTTAAGGACAGGGGGGGCTTAGCCCCCAGGAGATGCACAGGATGCGAGCGAACGTAGCGCACGAGCACAAAACCTCACAAACGGCTAACAAAGACTTATAAATTATTCATTGTTATTATTATTATTTCAGTCGGTTTATTTTCAATCTGTGTTCAGTACAACAACAAACATGGGTTTGCACAGTGACATTTTGTTTACAGCATCAACAAGAAACAATTAATTGCATGATCCTTTAAGATACACTGAAACACAATGAAAGTCGTGGCATTAGCCTCTATGTTATTACTTCACAACATAGAGGCTAATGCCACCACTTTCGCTCACAATACAATAATTGTTTGTTCCCAAATATTTTGAAGTTGCACAGATTACATTTTGGGCACATATGTGACTAAAATGGTTGTAAATTCAAGCCCTGGAAATATTACTTAATTACTTGAATTAAAGTAATATCTGGATCGGGATAATTTGGCTTATATATAATATATTTATATATATATATATTATGGCAAGTCGTTAAGGAAATTAAATATATATGGAAGTCTGAATAGAAATGAGAAACGTTTATATATACTGTAAATAAGAAAGACTTAGAGAAATCTCCTGACGATTGAGGGTACCCCCCTCATGAAACAGGCCTGTAGAGATGAAATAGTCTTGTGATTTTTTTTCCCACACATACATATATGTGTATATATATACCGGGATATATATATATATATATATATATATATATATATATATATATATATATATATATATATATATGAAAGACTTAAAGGTATACGAGATAGGATCCAGCTCCCCCCGCTACCCCAAAGGGAATAAGCGGTAGAAAATGGATGGATGGATAGAGGATGTTGTGGATCATGTTGACTATTGGTCCTCCTAATTGTCAATCATTCTGGTGATGTTACGTAATATATATATATATATATATATATATATATATATATATATATATATATATATATATATATATATATATATATATATATATATATACATGAAATAAAACAAATGGCTTTTCGATAAGCCATTTTTTATTTATTTATTTATTACAACGCCAAAATAGGCCTAACAACGCCAATGGTTGTAATTCTGTAGCACTTTGAGATTTGGAATCAAATGTAAAGTAGATTACAAATACAATCTATTATATAAATCAATCAATCAATCAATCAATCTTTATTTATATAGCCCTAAATCACAAGTGTCTCAAAGGGCTGCACAAGCCACAACGACATCCTCGGTACAAAGCCCACATAAGGGCAAGGAAAAACTCACCCCAGTGGGACGTCGATGTGAATGACTATGAGAAACCTTGGAGAGGACCGCATATGTGGGTAACCCCCCCCCCCTCTAGGGGAGACCGAAAGCAATGGATGTCGAGTGGGTCTGACATAATATTGTGAGAGTCCAGTCCATAGTGGATCCAACATAATAGTAAGAGTCCAGTCCATAGTGGGGCCAGCAGGACACCATCCCGAGCGGAGACGGGTCAGCAGCGCAGAGATGTTCCCAACCGATGCACAGGCGAGCGGTCCACCCCGGGTCCCAACTCTGGACAGCCAGCACTTCATCCATGGCCACCGGACCTGTGCCCCCCCCCCCCCCCCCCAAGGAAAAGGGGAGCAGAGGAGAAAAGAAAAGAAACGGCAGATCAACTGGTCTAACAGGGGGGCTATTTAAAGGCTAGAGTATACTAATGAGTTTTAAGATGGGACTTAAATGCTTCTACTGAGGTAGCATCTCTAATTGTTACCGGGAGGGCATTCCATAGTACTGGAGCCCGAATAGAAAACGCTCTACAGCCCGCAGACTTTTTTTGGGCTCTGGGAATCACTAATAAGCCGGAGTTCTTTGAACGCAAATTTCTTGCCGGGACATATGGTACAATGCAATCGACAAGATAGGACGGAGCTAGACCGTGTAGTATTTTATACGTAAGTAGTAAAACCTTAAAGTCACATCTTAAGTGCACAGGAAGCCAGTGCAGGTGAGCCAGTATAGGCGTAATATGATCAAACTTTCTTGTTCTTGTCAAAAGTCTAGCAGCCGCATTTTGTACCAATTGTAGTCTTTTAATGCTAGACATAGGGAGACCCGAAAATAATACGTTACAGTAGTCGAGACGAGACGTAACGAACGCATGAATAATGATCTCAGCGTCGCTAGTGGATAAAATAGAACGAATTTTAGCGATATTGCGGAGATGAAAGAAGGCCGTTTTAGTAACACTCTTAATGTGTGACTCAAAGGAGAGAGTTGGGTCGACGATAATACCCAGATTCTTTACTGATTCGCCTTGTGTAATTGTTTGGTTGTCAAATGTTAAGGTGGTATTATTAAATAAATGTCGGTGTTTAGCAGGACCAATAATCAGCATTTCCGTTTTCTTGGCGTTGAGTTGCAAGAAGTTAGCGGACATCCATTGTTTAATTTCATTAAGACACGCCTCCAGCTGACTACAATCCGGCGTGTTGGTCAGCTTTAGGGGCATGTAGAGTTGGGTGTCATCAGCATAACAATGAAAGCTAACACCGTATTTGCGTATGATGTCGCCTAGCGGCAGCATGTAAATACTAAAGAGTGCAGGGCCAAGAACCGAAACCTGAGGAACTCCGCACGTTACCTTAACATAGTCCGAGGTCACATTATTATGGGAGACGCATTGCATCCTGTCAGTAAGATAAGAGTTAAACCACGACAAAGCTAAGTCTGACATACCAATACGTGTTTTGATACGCTCTAATAAAATATTATGATCGACGGTATCGAAAGCAGCGCTAAGATCAAGAAGCAGCAACATAGATGACGCATCAGAATCCATCGTTAGCAGTAGATCATTAGTCATTTTTGCGAGGGCTGTCTCCGTAGAGTGATTTGCCCTGAAACCGGATTGAAAAGGTTCACAGAGATTGTTAGACACTAAGTGTTCATTTAGCTGCTGTGCGACAATTTTTTCGAGGATTTTCGAAATAAAGGGAAGGTGGGACACCGGTCGGTAGTTTACCATGAGGTCAGGATCAAGGTTAGGTCTTTTGAGCAGAGGATGAATAACCGCTTTCTTGAATGTTAGGGGAACAGTGCCAGAGGAAAGTGATAAGTTTATAATATTTAGCACTAATGGACCTAATAATACAAAAAGCTCCTTGATAAGTTTCCCAGGAAGTGGGTCAAGTAAACATGTTGTTTGTTTTATCCCACTTACACGCTGTAATAGTTCCTCTAATGTTATTTCATCAAAAAGAGAGAGACTATTTTGTATTGCAGTATCCGTCGTAGATACAGTTGTATCTGTGTTAATAGAACCCAGTTGTAGCTGGGATGCGTTGTCTTTAATCTCCTTTCTAATGAGTTCAATTTTCTTATTAAAGAAATTCATAAAGTCATCTGCCGAGTGGGTGGAGCTATTGGGAGGAGTCCCTTGTTGGGTTAGCGATGCTACTGTACTAAACAAAAATTTAGGGCCGTTTTTGTTGAGGCGGATGAGATTTGAGTAATATTTAGCTTTAGCTAAGGTAAGCATGCGTTTATACGATATTAAACTATCACTCCATGCTTGATGGAAAACCTCAAGCTTGGTCGCGCGCCATTTGCGTTCCAACTTTCTACATGATAATTTATGAGCTCTGGTTTCTTCTGTAAACCATGGGGTGCGCCTTTTAGGGGCCCTTTTTTGTTTTAGCGGTGCTATACTATCAATGGTTTTGCGCAGGGCATTGTCAAAGTTGTTAGTGAGGTTATCAATAGAGCCGACATAATTTGGGAATGGTGCCATTACCGAAGGCAGTAGGTCAGTGTCATGTTTGTGTAATCATGTTTTGTTTTAAGTCATGTTTTGTTTAGTTTCTGGCTTTTCACTCCCTTGTCTTGTCACCATAGCAACCATTAGTTTTCACCTGTCACGTCACGCACCTGTTTCACGTCTTGAGTCACGCACCTGTTTTCGTTAATCATGTCTGTAGTATTTAAGTTCAGTGTTTTTCAGTTTGTTTTTCTGACGACCTCGTACCCCATACCGCACCCCATATATGCTTCTGCACACTCCTCTATGATCCTGCTTCATGTCCCTTGTCACAGTAAGTTTTGGTTCCATGTTTATAGTCTTTTTGTTTTTTCATAGTTTATTCTCCGCCATTGTGCGCGCTTTTTGTTTGATCTTTTTTTTAATAAATAAATCATGTACCTTGGTTCCCGTCTCGCCCGTGCCAACTTTCCGCTGCATCCTGGAAAAGCAAACTCCCCAGACCAAGTCTTGACAGTAGGTCGTCAGCAGACCCGCTTTTCCGCACCTGAGTTGGACATTTTCGACGAGGCTTCTTGGGCGGTCCTGTGCGCGATGGAGGAGGAAACGCGGCGCTACTCCTCCATGGAGTATAGAGACTTCATTTGGTCCCAGGACGACACAGCGTCACCTCAGCCGCGGAAGCGCCGCCAAAGACGAAGGACGTCAGGAAGAACTTCCGCGAGCCTGCAGGGCACGCCGCTCCCACATGCCCCTCCCCCTCCGGGCGGAAGCAAGCAGCAGCCAGCCCGGCTTCGCCCTGATGACGTCAAAAACCAGGATTTTTTTTTCTGAATTCTTTTTCTTTTGATTCCCCGCTCCCCAGGACTCAAGCCACACCCAAGACACAAAACAATTTTTTTTCACCCACTCAATCCCAGGCACAAGAAAGACAATTTGGACAATTTAATGGGGAAGTTTCTGCCCTCCTCCGCCCACCCCTACAGAGAGTTCCAGACCGCAGGGAGCGCGTCTGGTATCCGCCCCTTGAGGGGGGGGCTAGGGCTGGGAATTGTTCAGGTGGGGTGGATCAGCATCACCTTGTCAAGCCACAGCCTCCCTCACGGCCGCCACCACCAGTCTTCCGACCTGTCAAGCCACAGCCTCCAGCACGACCGCCCTTACCAGTCTTTTACCATGCCAAGCCGCAACCCCCAGCAAGACCACCTCCACCTGCACTACCAGCTCCACGACGCCAAGCTCCGGTACCAGCTCCACGACGCCAAGCTCCGGTACCAGCTCCACGACGCCAAGCTCCGGTACCAGCTCCACGACGCCAAGCTCCGGTACCAGCTCCACGACGCCAAGCTCCGGTACCAGCTCCACGACGTCAAGCTCCGGTACCAGCTCCACGACGTCAAGCTCCGGTACCAGCTCCACGACGTCAAGCTCCGGTACCAGCTCCACGACGTCAAGCTCCGGTACCAGCTCCACGACGCCAAGCTCCGGTACCAGCTCCACGACGCCAAGCTCCGGTACCAGCTCCACGACGCCAAGCTCCGGTACCAGCTCAACAAGTCCAAGACCAAGACCCTCCACGCCAAGACCAAGACCAAGACCCGCCATGCCAAGACCAAGACCAAGACCCGCCATGCCAAGACCAAGACCCGCCATGCCAAGACACGCCATGCCAAGACACGCCATGCCAAGACCAAGACACGCCATGCCAAGACCAAGACACGCCAAGCCAAGACCAAGACCAAGACCCGCCAAACCAAGACCAAGACCAAGACCCGCTAAGCCAAGACCAAGACACGCCATGCCATGCCAAGACCAAGACTCGCCATGCCAAGACCAAGACTCGCCATGCCAAGACCAAGACTCGCCATGCCAAGACCAAGACTCGCCATGCCAAGACCAAGACTCGCCATGCCAAGACCAAGACTCGCCATGCCAAGACCAAGACCCGCCATGCCAAGACCAAGACCCGCCATGCCAAGACCAAGACCCGCCATGCCAAGACCAAGACCCGCCATGCCAAGATCAAGACCCGCCATGCCAAGATCAAGACCCGCCATGCCAAGATCAAGACCCGCCATGCCAAGACCCACACCAAGACCAACACCCACGCCAAGACCAAGACCTATACCAAGACCCACGCCGAGCTTCGCCGCCTGACGCGCCACGCCGAGCTTCGCCGCCTGACTCACCACGCCAAGCCACGCCTGCCACGATGATGACGCGCCTGCCTCCTCGTCGGCCACGGATATGGCCGCTACCTGGTCGCCCGCCACGCCAAGTGCGACCACCTCCCAGTCGGCCACGAATGTGGCCATTCCCTGGGCGCCCGCCTCCGCTGCTGCGGCGTTTCACTCGCCGCCGCCACCTAACTGTGCCCCGGTGGATACGGGGACACGTGGTCTGGCGACCCACCGCCATGTCCCCCTCCCGCCCTCCCATGACTCTTGTTAATTTTTATGGACATCTGGTATCTGTCCTTAAGGGAGGGGCTCTGTCATGTTTGTGTAATCATGTTTTGTTTAAGTCATGTTTTGTTTAGTTTCTGGCTTTTCACTCCCTTGTCTTGTCACCATAGCAACCATTAGTTTTCACCTGTCACGTCACGCACCTGTTTCACGTCTTGAGTCACGCACCTGTTTTCGTTAATCATGTCTGTAGTATTTAAGTTCAGTGTTTTTCAGTTTGTTTTTCTGACGACCTCGCACCCCATACCGCACCCCATATATGCTTCTGCACACTCCTCTATGATCCTGCTTCATGTCCCTTGTCACAGTAAATTTTGGTTCCATGTTTATAGTCTTTTTGTTTTTTCATAGTTTATTCTCCGCCATTGTGCGCGCTTTTTGTTTGATCTTTTTTTTAATAAATAAATCATGTACCTTGGTTCCCGTCTCGCCCGTGCCAACTTTCCGCTGCATCCTGGAAAAGCAAACTCCCCAGACCAAGTCCTGACAGTCAGCAAGAGTCATCGTTGTGGCAGCATTAATGTTGCGGCTGCTATAGCAGTTATTATTATTATTAGTTTGTTGACAATGAGTCAGAACTTCGAATTTTATAAGGTAATGATCGGACATTACTTTAGTATACGGGAGTACCATAACTTTGGAGGTGGTGACACCCCTGACCAGCACTAGATCTATCGTATTACCGTTGCGATGCGTAGGTTTATTTATTATTTGTGTAAGACCACAGCTATCAATTATAGTCTGGAGCGCCACGCACTGAGGGTCCGATGGGGTATTCATATGGATATTAAAGTCCCCCATTATGATTATATTGTCTGCGTGCGTTACTAGATCAGCAACGAACTCTGAGAATTCATTAATGAAGTCCGAGTAGGGCCCTGGGGGGCGGTAGATAACAGCCATATCGAGAGGCAGCGGTGTGACAGACCTCATAGTAAGCACCTCAAACGATTTGTATTTATTATTTAGGTTAGGGGTAAGGTTAAAGTTTTCATTGTATATTAGTGCGACCCCCCCACCCCTTTTAAGGGGACGGGCAATATGCGTATTCGTATAGTTAGGAGGAGATGCCTCATTTAGCGCAAAAAAATCGTCTGGTTTGAGCCAGGTTTCGCTAAGACCAATGACGTTAAGATTGTTGTCTCTAATGACCTCATTAACTAATAACGTTTTGGGAGACAATGATCTTATGTTTAAAAGCCCATATTATAAGTATTGGGCTGTTTTGACGAGTTTTTGTTTAAATTATCCGTAGTAGAAATATTAATAATGTTGCGTTTATTATACGTAGTGCACTTTAAATAGTTTCGACCATATCTAGGAATTGATACGACGGGAATTTTCAGATTGTTTGCTTGATGCTGCGATCGACTGAACGCATCATGATTTGCCACCTCAGTAGAATGCATATTTACCCCGGACACATTCACAACAGAAAACACATTATGTGAGTTGTGTGTTATTCTAAGAAAATTGCTATGCGTACAGGAATTATCCAGCCTGGTGCTGGCTAGTTCTAGCTTAACTGACTCCTCACCCGGACTAGCAGGCTCTGTAATTGCCTGTGACCGGGCTTGCTCTAGTGTAGTTAGTCAAATGTGACTTAAACAGTGGTCTATGTTCTTAGACAGGATGATGGCGCCTTCCTGGTAAGAGTGAAGGCCGTCCCTCATCAGCAAGCCTGGTTTGCCCCAGAAAGAGGGCCAATTATCAATAAACGTTAGTCCCTGTTGTCTACAGAAGCTAGCCAGCCACTTGTTAAGCGAGACTAATCTGCTATATCTCTCATCATTGCCTCTCGCAGGCAGGGGGCCAGAGACAAATACTCGATGCCTGGACATCTTTCTAGCGAGATCACAAGTCCTGGCTATGTTTCTCTTTGTAATCTCTGACTGTCTCATTCTAGTGTCATTGGAGCCAACGTGTACAAGTATATTCGCATAACTGGTGGTGCGATTAGCCTGTCGTACGTGTTTACTAGGCCTGTTGCGAGTTAGCTCCCTAAGATTAGCCTCAATGTCAGGTGCTCTGGCCCCAGGGATGCACTTAATTGTGGCTGGTTTGCTAAGCTTTATGTTTCGGGTGATGGAGTCCTTTATGACTAAGGTGTGGTGCCCGTTAGACTGGGGTGTAGGACTAGCTAAAGAGCTAAATCTATTATGCGTCTCAACCGGTACACCGTAGCTTGTAGGCCGCTTAGGACTACTACAGGCTGGGCTAGTTAGCTCGCTACAGCTAACGCTAGCAGATGTGTCCGCAACATCTAAAGTTACGAGATTACTCTGCTCTAACTGGCGGACACGGCCCTCTAGCAGAGCCAGCCTCTCCGTGAGTAAGGTGCAAGACGCGCAGGAAGCCATACTCACGGTGTTTTCTGTCACCGAGTGAAGTTCCTGCTGTCTTCCGAGAAGTCCTGGTCACGGTGTGCAGGAGTAGATTCCTTCTGACCGGCGACCGGCGACGCCTTTCTCCGCGCTAGCTTCGTTAGCTTAGCAGCTAGCTGCTAGCTAGCTGCGGGAGGGGTGGTGAGACAGAGATCGGGTGATTTGCAAGTTAAATAGTACTACTAAATATGTTGAGAAAGTAATAAAGAAAGCTGCAGAACAATTAAAAGCACACAAATAGAACAATACTTGGCTTTTTCGAAACAGCGAGCAGTCAGCGAGCAGTCACGCATAAATAAATTATATATATATATATATATATATATATATATATATATATATGTCCTTACGTAACATCACCAGAATGATTGACAATTAGGAGGACCAATAGTCAACATGATCCACCCAGAAAGAAAGAAAACAAATGGCTTATCGATAAGCCATTTTAAAAAAAAATGTTTTAATATTTATTTATATGTATCATTATTCTCCTACTCACCTTTCCAGTAGAGGCCTCTCCCCTCTCACTTTATGTGCTCCTCTGCCCTGACTCTTACAGGTCAATAGGGGTTGTGGAGTGATTATTATTATTATCTACTGATTAGAGTCATACGTGAATGAGCTCAGCTCCTGTTCTCCTCCATGTGTAAAGTGAGAAACACAGCTGATGCTCCAGAAGGAAGTAACCCCAAAGATAGCAAATGGTAAAAAAGAGTGCACATTTAACTTTATAAATAAGCAGGACCTTCATGATGCATTTCAGGCTAACTAGCTAACTAAGTAGCAGCATTGTTTTAGAGTGGGAATGTAACTTTTTGTCCAACACAGACCTGGTGTAAAGTGGAGCTAATACATTTTAATACAAGCAGTGATGAATACTTACTTTCTTGAAAAAGTTTCTTATGTCCATTTGCATCCGTTCACGTTCTTGTTCTGCAGTGCTGTGTGCTAATGCGCTTCGTACACCTGCAGGACCGCAAGCAAGGTCGCAGAGAAAATGCGGACTGGATTTTGAGTGATGTGGGCATTTTCTATATGAACAAGTCCAAGGACCGCAAGCAAGGTCGCAGAGCAAATGCAGACTGGATTTTGAGTGATGTGGGCATTTTCTATATGAACAAGTGTAATGGATTGGATACTGACGCACTAAAGGGGCTCTCTTCCTTACGCTATGAAGTGAGGGGAAACTGAGTGAATAATGACAGCTTATATGATTATTTATTTAAACTCATATTCGGGCCACTTTATAATGAATATGTCGGCATGTATTTGTAAAAAAAAAAAAAAAGAATTTCTTTTTTTCTTTTTTTTTTAACACCAAATTATTTAGGGGGGGCTTAAGAATATTTTATGGGGGCTTGAGCCCCCCTAAAATAGGCCTAGCAACGCCAGTGGCTGTATGTATCAATTCATACTGTAACGACCAGCTGGTGTTAATGTTTTATGTTTTGATGTCAGTTTTTCCCATGTTTGCAAACACACCGTCTGTGCATGAAAGTCGATTGGCTGAGAATGAGGAAGTGTTGTTGTGTGTCTGGGGAAGCACGGACTCATTGAGACGAAAGTGTAATGTTGTGTCTCAGCCTCTGGATGTGTAACCAAAACAATCAGCTCCAGCCAAGGTCTTGGTCACATTCTACCCACTGTGACTTGAAGATTAGGTACACACATTATTGTGCCTACGAGTAATGATTAATCCACGGGTGTCAAACTCAAGCCTGGTCTGTCCTGAAAATAATATGCGTCAATAAAGCATTTTAGTTATCCACCAACCTGTTTGTAAAAAAATATATAAAAATGCATAGGCAGTTGTGTAATGGGGCTAATATGTTTATATTCACTTCACTGTTACAAGCGGCCCTCAATGAAAATGAGTTTGACACCCCTGAGTAGGTATTCATTTTGACTTATTAAAACACAGTACCGTATTTTCCGCACTATAAGGCGCACCTAAAAACCACAAATTTTCTCAAAAGCTAACAGTGCGCCTTATAACCCGGTGCGCTTTATTACGATTCATTTTCATAAAGTTTCGATCTCGCAACTTCGGTAAACAGCCGCCATCTTTTTTCCCGGTAGAACAGGAAGCGCTTCTTCTTCTACGCAAGCAACCGCCAAGGTAAGCACCCGCCCCCATAGAACAGGAAGCGCTTCTTCTTCTACTGTAAGCTACCGCCCGCCCCCGGAAGAAGAAGAAAAAACGCGCGGATATCACCGTACGTTTCATTTCCTGTTTACATCTGTAAAGACCACAAAATGGCTCCTACTAAGCGAAAAGGATCCGGTTCATAAAAAGACGCAATCTCTCCATCCGCACACGGATTACTACCGTATTTCACAGCAACTGATATTCCTGTGAACCGCACTGTGGAACGGGAGCACGTACGGTGAATATTCGCACCACAGGGAATGAGAAGTCATCCTTCACTGTGGTTCTAGCTTGCCATGCTAACTTCCACCCATGGTGATATTCAAAAGGAAGACCTTGCCAAAAGAGACCTTTCCAGCCGGCGTCATCATAAAAGCTAACTCGAAGGGATGGATGGATGAAGAAAAGATGAGCGAGTGGTTAAGGGAAGTTTACGCGAAGAGGCCGGGTGGCTTTTTTCACACAGCTCCGAAGGCGAACACACCTTCACTAAGACGGGCAGACAGCGCCGGACGACATACGCCAACATCTGCCAGTGGATCGTAAATGCCTGGGCAGATATTTCGGTCACAACTGTGGTCCGAGCTTTCCGGAAGGCAGGATTCACAGAACAACAGCGACACTGACTCCCGATGACTTCGACGAGACGGAACCGGACATTTTGGATACCACGCTTGCGCAACTTTTCAATTCGGACACCGAAGACGAAGAATTCGAAGGATTTACGAATGAAGAATAACTTCAGAAGGTGAGCGCTATGTTTATTTTGTGTGTTGTGACATTAACGTTCGAGCAACATTATGTTACTATTGCTCTACACCATTTTGAATTTTACTATGTTTGTGATTGCACATTTGCGTACATTTTGGGACAGAGTTGTTAGAACGCTGGTTTTCAATATATTATTAAAGTTTGACTGAACTATCTGACTGTTTTTTTGACATTCACTTTAGCGCAGCGTTTTTTTGACATTCACTTTAGCGCAGCGTAGGCGCGGCTTATAGTCCGGGGCGGCTTATTGGTGGACAAAATTATGAAATATGTAATTCATAGAAGGTGCGGCTAATAATCCGGTGCGCCTTATAGTGCGGAAAATACGGTAAGTGTCTATATTAGCTATATTAGCCTACTATCAAAATTACTTCAAAAGTCTTATATAAGTGTTATAATGAAGGCAACACATGATGTAATAATAATGATAAATGGGTTGTACTTGTATAGCGCTTTTCTACCTTCAAGGTACTCAAAGCGCTTTGACACTACTTCCACATTTACCCATTCACACACACATTCACACACTGATGGAGGGAGCTGCCATGCAAGGCGCTAACCAGCACCCATCAGGAGCAAGGGTGAAGTGTCTTGCTCAGGACACAACGGACATGACGAGGTTGGTACTAGGTGGGGATTGAACCAGGGACCCTCGGGTCGCGCACGGCCACTCTTCCACTGCGCGTCTATATTAGCTATATTAGCCTACTATCAAAGGCTGACGCATTTCTTTGTTGACAAAAATTTTGTATTTTAATTTTTATTCGACACATTTTTGCAACATTGGAAATCATTAGTAAAATGGAGGCTTCCCAGAGGGAGAGATAACGCCTGGAAATGACGGCGTGGCGCAGTGGGAGAGTGGCCGTGCGCAACCCAAGGGTCCCTGGTTCAATCCCCACCTAGTACCAACCTCGTCATGTCCGTTGTGTCCTGAGCAAGACACTTCACCCTTGCTCCTGATGGGTGCTGGTTAGCGCCTTGCATGGCAGCTCCCTCCATCAGTGTGTGAATGTGTGTGTGAATGGGTAAATGTGGAAGTAGTGTCAAAGCGCTTTGAGTACCTTGAAGGTAGAAAAGCGCTATACAAGTACAACCCATTTATCATTTATTATTTATCTTAGAATGGCCAAAGGTGTGTCCAAGTTTAAGGAAACGGCAGGCTGTCTTCTTCTAATGGATTTATTACAATCTTTACAAGCTAGGTAACGTTTGCTGTGGTCTGGAACAACATGGCAAACAATTATGAGAAATACAGCCAATATTACATACAGATAATGTGTCATGAGACATGCAAATACACAGTAAATTAAATACACAGAGGACATAAGTGAAGGAAATTAAATGATCTCAAATATACCTACAAACGAGGCATAATGATGCAATATGTACATGCAGTTAGCCTAAATTGCATGTTAGCATTGATTATCTTGCAGTCATGAATTGACTAAATATGCCTGATAAGCACTCCAGCAAATCAATAAAATCAACAAAGCTCACTTTTGTGCATTCACGCACAGCATGAAACGTTTGATGGACAAAATGGGACAAAGAAGGAGTGGCATAAAACACGTCTTTCTGTGGCAGCATCGGAGAAAGTTGTACATGTAAACAAACTATGGTGAGTTCAAGGATCGCTAAAACGGTGCTTGCCAAATACTCTCATCAGTGAAGCATGTTTGATATAAACAGTGGGATTTCTAACAAATTAAGAATGTTTGTCCTCCTACAGAAAACATATTGAAACAAAAAATCCTCTTCATCTTTTTCCATTTTCACACATCTCTGGAAGAGGTCCAGGGAGCCACTAGGGCGGCGCTAAAGAGCTGCGGGTTGCTGACCCCCGAGTTAGAATATAAAAGAATGCTTTATTGACATTGTATTAAATGCTTCATGATTTATGTTTGCCATTCTTTAAGAGAAATACAATCACTAGTAACTACTCCAAGCAATACGGCTAAAACTATACAGATTAGACATGTAGCAGGTAAAACACACGTTAAAGATAAAACGCAAATTATAGATTTTTGTAAATTCAGTAATTTTACTTCCATTAGTTTGCGTTACGTGGGCAGTTTGAACTGTGCGAATAATTAGGCACAAGCCAGCTGTGTGTGCGTCTATGTACACAGCAAGGGAGCTAGTTCACTACATTACTTTGAAATTCCTTGTGCAGATATGGATGATTTTATTTAAATGTTTGAAGGAAAGGTGGTAATACTAAAATGCCAACTTTGGCGAGGCTTCCGTGTTTAAAGTCACCTTTATCTGTAGTTTTGAATCCTAATTACCTCCGTGTGCTTCACGCACCCTCTTTATTAACCAGTAGAAATGCCATTTTTTGCTAAATGTGTGTCTCATGATACAAAGGGACAAAGGTAACAGGATGTGTATCTAAAACAAATATGAACAGGGCCACCAAATAATACAGAGAGATAACTTCTCGTTATTGTTATTGTTCATGATGGACTTTGTTTTTAGCAAATGTCAGGGTGACTTTCTCAAAGATGTGTTTCTATGAAAGTGTGAAAACACGAATGTGAAGATGTTCTTAATTAGTAAGTAAACATTCTATCACTCCTCATGTTGACAAAGGACAAGTGTTTGAACCACAATCTTTGGCCTTTTTTGGACTGTAACATGCTTTGTGTTACAGAGCACAGAAGCCTGCGGGAGGGAAGAGGGACATTGAACAGACTAACTCAGGCATCGCCACTTCTCAGGTCTGCACGGATTCAAAGGCTGTCGTCCAGGAGCGAACTCCCTCCTCTCCCTTGTGAGCACACAACCCCCCTAATCAACCCTTTGCCTGAGCCCAAAGTGTAACTAACCCTGCCCCTACCCTTACCCCATAGTAGCCACTGTACCCTGCATCACTTGTATCATGCAATAGGGTTGATGTGCACCGTATAAGTCCCCATTATCTGAAGTCTATGTGAAGACAACACTATCTCCACACATTAGTGATGAGTTCAGTCTTGGTTCATAAAAGAAACAAAACAACAAGCATATGATCTGCATGGTACTGTATGAAATGAAGGGAAGTCCAACGTGATTGTTGTCTCCGGATCAATATTCGTCGGTATGGTTAAATCAAATGTGTACATCATGACATTATAATACGAGAAAATATTTTAGAAGAGGGAAACCAACTTGTATTTTATTTGATTTGAGGGGTATTCCGTTCATTTTAGTCTTTTGTTTAATTAATCTAACAATGCTTGAGTACTGTATTTAAAATTAACCAATGCCAGTGCTGTGAAAGTTCTAGTTGTTGTCTTCATATATAATCACCCAGCTTACCTTGTATGCTGATTTACTGTAAGAAAAAAAAAAAAAAGAGTTAATCTATATCTATATGGATGTGTATGACTTTATTCCCAAAATTAACACACAATAAACTTTTTTTTTGGTTCATATGGACAGAAGGTGAAATGTGTTAGCAGTAGAAAGTTGGGCTGTCCTCTTTTGTGTCCTCACACTGGCAGGGCTTGACTGACAGTGGCAGCGAGGGGGCGGGGCCACTCCATGTTCGTTATTCTCTGTAGGTGGACCCCCTCCCCACTTTTGTCACATCTACACTCATTGTGCGTGTCGTACTGACCGATTGTAACATCAACTGGGTGCTTGTAATGCCTGCGTTAATATGAGTGGCATTTTTGGGGGGCGGGGGAGAATCTCTCGCTTCCCTCAAGGGCCAGGTCGAGCGACGTTGAGGATGGTGTTCTGTAAAAGGCTTTTTTTTTCTTTTTTTTAATTTGTATTTTTAAATAAACTAAAATGCAGTAAAAACACCCCATTTCATGTGGAAAACCTGTCTTGTCTTTTTTGTTGGTGCTTCTTAGGGGATGTTTGCCTGATGGGAGAGTTAGAGAACAATACATAACAATCACACAAATAACCTTTTGACATTACAGTCATGCATGCATATAAAGAAATGAAATCACACAAAAACTGATTGAAAAAGATTTTTCATGGCATCCGAAGGTCTACATGGATGTGAAATAATAATTTGATGAGGTGGGGGGGGGGCCATACTTGCCAACCCTCCCGATTTTTCCGGGAGACTCCCATATTTCAGTGCCCCTCCCGAAAATCTCCCGGGGCGACCATTCTCCCGAATTTCTCCCGATTTTCACCCGGACAACAATATTAAGGGCGTGCCGTGATGGCACTGCCTTTAGCGTCCTCTACAACTTGTCATCGCGTCCGCTTTTTCACCATACAAACAGCGTGCTGGCCCAGTCACATGTATGCGGCTTCAGCAGCTACACGTAAGTGACTGCAAGACATACTTGATCAAGAACCATACAGGTCACACTGAGGATGGCCGTATAAACAACTTTAACACTGTTACAAATATGCGCCACACTGTGAACCCACACCAAACAAGAATGACAAACACATTTCGGGAGAACATCCGCACCGTAACACAACATAAACACAACAGAATAAATACCCAGAATCCCTTGCAGCCCTAACTCTTCCGGGCTGCAATATACACCCTCGCTACCACCAAATCCCCCCTCAAGGTTGGCAAGTATGGGGGGGGGGGGGGCTGCCTCTGCAGAAGTAAAAACCATCAGTTTCCTTTTTATTTTAATTTTTAAATATCCTGGTAACAATTTTAAGATGTACAATTATTCAACTTTTTATTCTGTTAGGTTAACATTTTCTAACATACTTGGTCACCTGGTGTGTTACCAAATGAAACATACTGCCACAACAAATAGTTTATAGTCAAATATATCAAATAGTGATGTTTTATCAGAATGTGTGCTGTCTGCAGAAGTCACAGGAATATTTGTTTGTTTTTGTTTAATTTAAAAAAAAAAAACGATTTCCAGCGCCAGAACAGACTGCTTCAATTCACAGAAGTGAAAAGTCAAATTGCAAAATTAAAATATATAACCAACACACTAGTAAACAATAAAAAATAAGATGCAATCACATAAAAATTGCATTTCATCGGTCTAGCATAGGATGTGTGTCATGGTTCTGGTTGCGTGTAACCCTGTACAATTCATTAAATAAGTACAACTAATAAAAACGGACCTTCGTTCATATTAAAGTTATAAACAAACCCGAAAAGGTAACACAAGATTCAAAATCACAGATGCTCATTTTGGACTGTTTTGGCTTTAAGAACAGTGATTTATTAAGCAGTAGATTAATTAATAATACTTTTGCCTGATTCTTAGCAGAGGTGTGGACTCGAGTCACATGACTTGGACTCGAGTCATGAATTTGATGACTTTCGACTCGACTTGACAAAATGTAAAGAGACTTGCAACTCGACTTAGACTTTAACATCAATTACTTGTGACTTCACTTGGACTTGAGGCTTTTGACTTGACAAGACTTGCTACTTACCTACTCAGTGGCCTAGTGGTTAGAGTGTCCGTCCTGAGATCGGTAGGTTGGGAGTTCAAATCCCGGCCGAGTCATACCAAAGACTATAAAAATGGGACCCATTACCTCCCTGCTTGGCACTCAGCATCAAGGGTTGGAATTGGGGGTTAAATCACCAAAATGATTCCCGGGCGCAGCCACCGCTGCTGCCCACTGCTCCCCTCACCTCCCAGGGGGTGATCAAGGGTGATGGGTCAAATGCAGAGAATAATTTCGCCACACCTAGTGTGTGTGTGACAATCATTGGTACTTTAACTTTAATTTACTTTCCCCGAAACCCAAAGATTAAAAAGTTATTGAGGAGCGCTCCGTATCTTTCGTTGTGTACGTGTGTGTCTGTCAGCGTGTGCTGCCTGTCAGTACAACAGCCAATCAAATTACATACACGTTGTTTTCATCCCACACATTCATCCAATCAAATTGCAGGACAACCAACAAAGAAGAGCTGTGAAACAACGCGCCAGTGAGGGAAAAATTATGCCAAAAATAGCTTCGTTCGGGTATTAAAACTATGATTTGGTCAACAAAATCGAATTGCAGTATGCAGAACATGCGGTTCGAAGATTACAGACGAAGACGCAACAACTTCCAACTTCGTTCGACATTTGGAGTTGCACAAAGACACGTAAATTTTGAATGTAAGCTAACGTTTATTGGCTAAGTAACGTAACTTTTATTTGCTGTGTAGTTAAATCAGTGAGGCTGTAAACTCACTGCTAACGTTATAACCATAGACATCTTATAAGTAGACGCAGCATCGAGCGCTACTGCCTACTGGCGCTGACGAGATGTGGGGCCGCCATCTTGGAGTGGTGATCCGCTCCACTCAGTGCAATTCATGTGGCAGGAGCAATGAACTGTCAGCGCATTTAACTCATCTTACCTCACTGAATACCACTGATTTTCACGCGTTTTTTTGTCATACGTGTAGCTATGATAACGGACACATGTTTTGGCGTCTTTTATAGTTGCTTAACAGTAATAGAATATTCTTATATGCCATAAGTGACCAGTCGTCCGAGATCAAAACTGGGAATATAATCCCAGAGAAGGGGGAAAAAAACGGTCAGCTATTTTTCAATTCAATAAACAATATGATTAGGTTATATATATGTGCGTATATCCTACATAAACAATGTTTGAATACATTAGACATCTATATATCTTAGGGACCTATAGACTGTATCTCTGTTGCTGCAGCAGCAGAGAGTTTATTCTGTCTTGACACTTTGTATTGATATTTTGTATTACATTCTTCCCTTAAATGATAATGTTTACAGTGATTGTTTTATATGTATTTTTTATGTATGTTGCTTTGGATAAAAGCGTCTGCCAAATACTTAAACATAAACATATATAAACACCTGAAAGTCTTTATATCAGCTAAAACCACCAATCTGTTAGAATAAAACCAAATTCTGTCTTACCCAACAATGTTAGTATTTGAATATTGTTACTTGAAGACTTATTCCTGGTTACAATTATACTGTTATGAAAGTATTGTCTTATACTGTGCCTAAAATGAGAATGCATCATAATCAGTGGCGGCTGGTGAATTTTGTTTTAGGTGGGGCTGAAAGTTTGTAAACCCCTGTTGGGGGGTCATCCTCCTCCAGAAGATTTCTTTGTGATTTTCACATACAAATATTGAAGATCTTTGCTCCTTCTCAACTCGGTGGAAATATTATTCTCACAGAATACAACCAATAGTACGTTAATGTTAAATCTTACTTGTGAAAAGTAATCCCCCAATTCCTATTTTCAACAGTCCGCTCATTTGAGCAGGAAAACGCTGAACACCAGCCCGGCATCTTTGTTTTCTACCTGTCAACTGTCAGTTTAGGTTGTTCGCCGGCTCCTTATCACCACTTCAAGATGGCGGCCGAATTTTTCGCGTCACAGCAGCCAATGCTGCGTCTACTTATAAGATGTCTATGGTTATAACCATTGCAAACACGGCAATCTGTTGCGTCCACTGCAGTTCGCTACCTTATTCATACTTTTTGTCAAGTGATTTTTTTTTTAAGCAGGGTTGCATGAGGTACCTATACATAACGTTACGTTAGTCAATGTATCACACACAGTAACGTAACGTTAGACGGCGGTCAGCAGCATCGCGTATTTTAGCCACCTACAAAAAGGCAAACAGTCAAATAAAGGTCAGTTAAAATGTATACTATATTAAGAATATGTGTACATATTGCATAGGGCCCTGACATCTAAAAAGTACAACTCTGTTCATTGTTATGTTCATGTATTTGTTGTGTTTTTCATGTGTTCGCACACACATACAGTATGAGATGAGATCAATGAGATAAGGTAAGAACAGGATAGAAACTGCTGTGGAACTAGTTACAATGCAATATGCCATGGAAATACAATGTTAACACTTTTGTGCGAATAAGTACAGTTGCACTTGTTTTTTCAAATGTGTTTATTCTGTAAAGCAATGAGTTAAATGTTTAAAATGACTGGTTAATAGTCCTATTATGAAGTGCAATGTCAGCACTATTTTTTTCCTGCAATTTCAAATGCACTTGTTTTAATAAATAAATACAGTGTTTTAAAAGCATGCACAATCTGTGTAAATATATTAGTCTGTGGTTAAAAGGACTTGAAAGGACTCGAAACTCAAAATGCAGGACTTGGGACTTGACTTGAGACTTTCCAGTCTTGACTTTGGACTTGACTCGGGACTTGCCTGTCTTGACTTGGGACTTGAGGGCAAAGATTTGAGACTTACTTATGACTTGCAAAACAATGACTTGGTCCCACCTCTGATTCTTAGTGGCTAACGTTAGCTTCAAGCTGTTCTTTTGTTTTTCGAAATAGTTTTTACAGACAATTTAGCAGACATCAGTTGTGTTACGTAACAATAGCATATGTGTGTGTAGAGGGGTTTGAAATTTTTTTTTTTTACATTTCCCACAATGCTTTGCCCATATCCATATTGAAAGGCGGAAGTCAGTGAAACGCTAATTGTCGCCGATAATTGTGTGAACGCTCCAAAGCATTCACACATATGGTTTTCTACACCAAAAATTCATCCATTTATTCTTCTTCTCCAGATTTTGGCGCGCTCTACCTTGCACATTTTTCATCCAATTCAAACCGTTCCAACTTCAAACTGTTTAGCCTTCCCTTAACAAATTCCTCAAATTCCCAGATTTCCCAGAATTCCCAATTTTCCGGGACATGTTTCCCATTCAAAATGAATTGGCCATTTTTTAAACTTGCACCATTAACACATTTTTCAACGGATTCAAACCATTCCACCTCCAACACATTCCAATCTACCTGGACATTCAATTTATAATTTTTCCAATTTCAAAAGAATTCCAAGAATTCCCAGTTTTCCAAACCTTATTTTCACCTTTTTTTCTGTCGACTACTCCTCTCATTTTTCAACCCACTTTAACCATTCCACTGTCAAAACACTCCAGTTGTTTTTTGAACTGGAACAATTCCCGGTTTTCCCGAAATTCCAGGAATTTCGTAATACCATTTTTCAATTAAAAATGTTACTACTTAAACATTTCTCGACCGTTTTGAAAAATTCCAACACCAAACATTCAGAACATTCAATATTTTGATAATTTTCAAAAAATGTCCCTCTTTTCCCAGATTTCCCAAATTTTTATGAAATTCCCATTGAATCAATGGGACGTTTTTCAAAATTCCACAACTCCTAAAGTTTTCATCTAATTCAAACCGTTTCAACTTTAAAATATTCAGCCTGTTCAGGAATTGTGTTCAACAATTCAACAATTCTAAAAGAAAAAAAATCCCGTATTTCGTAGAATTCCCAGTTTTTGGGGATATTTTTCCACGTTCAACAAATTTCCTGGAATTCCTGTTTTTTTCTAACCCTATTTCCATCCTTTTTTAGTGCAACGACTCCTTTCACATTTTTCAACCCATTTCAACCGTTCCACGTCAAAATATTCTTCTTAGTCAGGACACAAAACCAAGTTGGTTTAGGAACTTGAAAAATTCCCGGTTTTCCCGAAATTTCGTAATACCATTTTTCAATTAAAAATTCAGGGCATTCATGCTCCTAATCATTTTCAAAAAAATCTCGCTATTCACAAAATTTAAAAATTTTCAGGAAGTTCCCACATTTTTTTACCTATTCAAACCATTCCAATATCAACACATTCCACACATCTTGGACATTCAAACTAACACTTTCTTAAGTTCCAAACCAATTTCCGTTTTTTGGGGAAATTTACGAATTCCTGAAATTCTGCAACACTATTATTCAATTATAAATTGTCACTACTAACACATTTTTTCACAGATTCAAACCCTTCCAACACCAACCAATTCAGCTCATTTATGACATTCATGCTTTTCATCGCCTTCAAGAAATTCCCGCTTTTTCCAAAATTCCCAAATTTCAGGAAGTTCCCATTAAAAGTTATTTTTTTGCAAGTTGCATAATTACCAATTGTTTTACCTATTCAAACCTTTCCAACATCAACACATTCCACTCATCCTGGACATTCAAACTAACACTTTCCCAAGTTCCAAACCAAATTCCGGTTTTCCTGAAAATTCGAACTCATCAACATTCAAACCAATCGAACATTCAAACTATTCTTAGATACTACAAACCCCGTTTCCATATGAGTTGGGAAACTGTGTTCGATGTAAACAACATATTTGATGTTCAAACTGATAAACATTTTTTTTTTTGCAAATAATCTTTAACTTTAGAATTTGATGCCAGCAACACGTGACAAAGAAGTTGGGAAAGGTGGCAATAAATACTGATAAAGTTGAGGAATGCTCATCAAACACTTATTTGGAACATCCCACAGGTGGGCAGGCTAATTGGGAACAGGTGGGTGCCATGATTGGGTATAAAAAGAGCTTCCCAAAAAATGCTCAGTGTTTCACAAGAAAGGATGGGGCGAGGTACACCCCTTTGTCCACAACTACGTGAGCAAATAGTCAAACAGTTTAAGAACAACGTTTCTCAAAGTGTAATTGCAAGAAATTTAGGGATTTCAACATCTACGGTCCATAATATCATCAAAAGGTTCAGAGAATCTGGAGAAATAACTCCACGTAAGCAGCATGGCTGGAAACCAACATTGAATGACCGTGACCTTCGATCCCTCAGACGGTACTGTTTCAAAAACCGACATCAATCTCTAAAGGATATCACCACATGGGCTCAGAAACACTTCTGAAAACCACTGTCACTAAATACAGTTCGTCGCTACATCTGTAAGTGCAAGTTAAAGCTCTACTATGCAAAGTGAAAGCCATTTATCAACAACATCCAGAAACGCCGCCGGCTTCTCTGGGCCCGAGATCATCTAAGATGGACTCATGCAAAGTGGAAAAGTGTTCTGTGGTCTGACGAGTCCACATTTCAAATTGTTTTTGGAAATATTTGACATCGTGTCATCCGGACCAAAGGGGAAGCAAACCATCCAGACTGTTATCGACGCAAAGTTCAATAGCCAGCATCTGTGATGGTATGGGGGTGCATTAGTGCCCAAGGCACCATTAATGCTGAAAGGTACATACAGGTTTTGGAACAACATATGCTGCCATCTAAGTGCCGTCTTTTTCATGGACGCCCCTGCTTATTTCAGCAAGACAATGCCAAGCCACATTCAGCACGTGTTACAACAGCATGGCTTCGTAAAAAAAGAGTGCGGGTACTTTCCTGGCCCGCCTGCAGTCCAGACCTGTCTCCGATCGAAAATGTGTGGCGCATTATGAAGCGTAAAATACGACAGCGGAGACCCCGGACTGTTGAACGACCGAAGCTCTACATAAAACAAGAATAGGAAAGAATTCCACTTTCAAAGCTTCAACAATTAGTTTCCTCAGTTCCCAATCGTGTATTGAGTGTTGTTAAAAGAAAAGGTGATGTAACACAGTGATGAACATGCCCTTTCCCAACTACTTTGGCACGTGTTGCAGCCATGAAATTTTAAGTTAATTA
Source organism: Nerophis lumbriciformis (assembly GCF_033978685.3). Classification (NCBI taxonomy): domain Eukaryota; kingdom Metazoa; phylum Chordata; class Actinopteri; order Syngnathiformes; family Syngnathidae; genus Nerophis; species Nerophis lumbriciformis. Next base: position 22,689,048 of record NC_084554.2, on the reverse strand, counting down.
TTATTTGCAACAAAAAAAATTAAGTTTTTGAGTTTGAACATCAAATATTTTGTCTTTGTAGTGCATTCAATTGAATATGGGTTGAAAAGGATTTGCACATCATTGTATTCCGTTTATATTTACATCTAACACAATTTCCCTCCTCATATGGAAACAGGGTTTGTACATTCGGTCAGCATTTCAGTTCAACTTCAGCATTGGAGCATTGACAAGCAATTCCTTCAGGAATTGCCTTATCTAGTTTATCCAATAATATTCATAATGCCGACAACGTCCACAATCGAGGTGGGAGAGATATTCTTAGCTTGTATTGCATTCCGAAGTGTATTTCTGGACAAATGGAAGAGAGAACGGCGAAGGCGAGCATGGATTCATTGCTACAATCAACCGAGATGTGACTTCGTATTTGGATCATTTCAGGTAAAACATTTTTGTCATTAAAAATTTATCTAAAATAAATAACAGCCCCACTTTGCATTAACTTGATGTGCTCGGTCGAATGACTTTGATAGTAGTTGGGTTGATGAAAATAGTACTCACTTCTCTCATGCGGACTGTAGCCGCCACATAAAACAAAAGTGAAGCAACATGAGGACAACATCCTCCCAATCCTGCCTTGCAGTGACAGTGTGCTAAGATGACAGTTGATTGGTTATTCATGATTATCCAGGGTGTCAAAATTGGGTCTGATCATTTCAGAGAGTGCATTACTCGGCCTGGCTTGATGATACGATGTCCACTGGGTTTATAGAAATAAACATAAACGTCACGAACCCATCCACAAACAAAACTATCTTAACTCTTATAATTTTGATCTTGTTCGGATCCTTGCATCCAATTACGATTGTTTGCTCCTTATAACGACGAAGGGACTTCCTATCCAATGACTCACAGTATTTCTCCGTCGTATCACAGCCGGTGCAATGTTATTTTCCACTAAATGGCCCTGTGATGAGGTGGTGACTTGTCCAGGGTGTACCCTGCCTTCCGCCCGAATGCAGCTGGGATAGGCTTCAGCCACCCCGAGAGGGACAAGCAGTAGAAAATGGATGTATGGATGGATAGTTCGGATATATTACCCGTACCGCTATCGTGAACGATGACGCTCGCCCTACGAAATAGCTGCTGCAATACACTTCCAGAACAATTCGAATCCCTCTATAGTCATCTCAGGCACTAAATTACTAAGATAAAATAAAAAATATGAATATATATATATATATTAAAAAGATCAATTAGGTCGTAATGTGATGCAGTTTACTTTTCAATAATCTCAATTGCCACCCAAATGTGGAAGTTAACCTCTCTAGAAATATAAAACCGACAAAAATAGGTCCTTAACTGTGTGAAGGGATGACGGTTTGACCTTTTGTGCCACTTTTGAAGTTATTCTGATATGTACAATCTCTATTTGGCTTTGTGAACATTCCTGGAGGAAAACATACTAAAACAAAAGTTGCAACATTATGAAAAAATATATATTATTAATATATCCGAGTCCAGAGTTGTTTTCATTTTAGGTATTTTTATGTCACTATCCAACTTTACTAGGTTCTGTCAAAAAAAACAGATGGATAAATAAAGTCTTCTTCACAATGTGCTATCTACAGAACTGGGGTGGAGAAGACAACCCTTTATCTTTGATGTGATGTTTTTGCACGCGGTCATCATCCTGTTGCATCATCGCCATCACCTTCGACTCCGCCACCTGTGCTTCAGCCTTCCTATTAGCGAGACAAATGAGCAAAGGGGACCAACTGAGCTTCACTGACTAATGGACTCAGCTGGCAGCTACATCTGCTGGCCATTGAGGAGTGCCAAGGCTGTTAACTCGCATTAGTGGTGCATCTCTATTCCAGAAGCTCGTTCATGCAGCGGCAGAACTACCGGCGGCCATGTTGAGGTCCCAGATGAATTGCTTGGCCCGCAGCAGCCAATATGGGGCTTACTTCCCATCATAGTTCACTCCCAAAATAGAAGGAAATCAATGCGGCTGTGGAGCAAGTCCGTGCTGTGCGAAAGCAAACGCAGGGATCATCGATTTTTCCCACTGAACTATGTGTCATCGACCCTCTTGAAGGCCTCTTAATTAGCGCTGCGTTACCAGGAGGATAAAGAAGCAAAAAGAGTCCAATACAAGAAATGATTCCACCATTGCTTTGTACTACAACTCTGCTTTCATCATGTCAGATGAAGTGGTGACGTAAGTTATATTCAAGCCCAAGATCATCCTATTTACTCAATTTAAAGTACCTAATTGAACTATATCTGGCTTTCAATTCGGAAACACCTGAAAAAAAGCACAAATTGTAATAATAATAGTGTAAATCTTGTGTAAAATACACTTTTTTAAATTTAACTAGCTAGCGAAATACTGTATTATTTAGTGTTTTGGAACCCATACCCCTTAAATTGAACTTTTTTGCTACATCAAGTCTAGTCTGGAAATATCCAGTCTTTCTACACAAAAAAATTAAATAGGCTTCATAAAACCCATCCATCCATCCATTTTCTTGACCTGAATGACGTGTCGACAGCCCGTTTTCACGTCCGCTTTCCCACAATATAAACAGCGTGCCTGCCTAATCACGTTATAACTGTAGAATGATCGAGGGCGAGTTCTTGGTTTCTTATGTGGGTTTATTGTTAGGCAGTTTCATTAACGTCCTCTTGCTTATGGCTGTCCATCGATTAGGATGATGACGTTGCTCCAGTAATGGGTTATTGAGGGGGGTTTCGTATATGCCATTGCATGTGGCTGTGCAGGCCAATGCGTGACCCGCATGGTTTGCCACATGTGGGGCAGATGTAGTCCACGCTTGAGAGGGGGGCCCCTGCAGTGCGCTGATGTCGCTGTAAACGTTGTTGTTTTCTCCTCTCAGTGGTCTGCTCCTGGAGATGAGCAATGCCGGCGTGACTGCAGTTGCGGCAGGTGTGGCGATCAGCAGCCAAGACTTCCAGTGCGGAAGGCTGGATAGCACAGCGCTTCAGGAGGGTTTTTATGTGGTCCTTGTAGCGTTTCCGCTGACCCCCAGGAGACCTACAGCCTTCCTGGAGTTGGCCGTAAAGGATCTGTCGGGGGAGCCTCTGGGCGGGCATGCGGATTACATGCCCCACCCAGCGTAGATGTCTTTGCGCAAGGAACACTTGGATGCTGGGTGTTTGGGTCTGGGCATAAATATCCACATGTGGGACTCTGTCCTCCCAGGTCAGACCCAGGATCCGTTGCAGGCAGCGGATGTGGTATATCTCCAGGATTCTGACGTGCCTTTGGTAAAGGGTCCAGGCTTCCGAGCCGTATAGCAGTGTGGACAGACAAACTGCTTTGTAAACAGCTGCTTTGGTGGAAACTGTCAGGTTTCTGTTCAGGAAGACCCTGGTTTTGAGCCTACCGATGGCAGCAGACACTAACCCAACACGGACCTGGATGTCATTATCGATGTTACAGGTGGGGGACAGGACGCTTCCGAGGTAGGTGAAATGTGGAACGATGGTGAGCTGCTGGTCATCAATGTTGAAGACAGGCACTTCTGACTGGTGGGTAGAGTGTTGCGCAATGATCTGTGTTTTTGAAATGTTGACCTTGAGTCCTAGGGCACTGTGCGTGGATGAGACCACGTTTAGTGCACGTTGTAGAGATTCTAGCGTGTGGGCAAGGAGAGCACAATCGTCAGCATACTGAAGTTCTAGGATCTGTTGTTTTGTAATTTTAGTAAAGGCCTGGAGGCGCCGGATGTTGAAGAGACTGCCGTCCAGCCGGAACTGTATGTGGATGCCATCTGTGGTTCCCAGAGCTTTGTGTGAGAGGAGGGTAACTGCTGAGAGAAAGAGGTTGAATATGACAGGGGCTAGGACACATCCCTGCCTGACTCTGACTTTCACATTAAAAGAGGGGGATTGCTGGCCTCCAATGCGGACACAGGCTCGCATTCCATCGTGTAGTTGTCTCAGGATGTTGAGGAACTTTGGCGGAATCCCCAGCCTTCCCAGTAAGTCCCAGAGGAGATTCCAGTTTACAGTGTCAAATGCCTTGGACAGGTCGATGAAGGCGATGTACAGATCCTGGTGGTGTTCCCGGCACTTTTCTTGTACCTGCCTGGCTACAAAGATCATGTCAGTAGCACTGCGATCTCTTCTGAATCCACACTGTGATTCAGGCAGGATGTTCTCAGAGATGTAAGTAACTAAACGAGAGAGCATGACCCGGGCAAGAACTTTCCCAGCAACCGAGAGCAGGGAAATTCCTCTGCTGTTTCCACAGTCGGCTTTGTCACCTTTCCTCTTAAAGATGGTTATTATAGCAGCATCCTTCCATTCCTGGGGGATGGCTTCAGAGGACCAGATGGAGTCAATCAATTGGTGAAGCCGGCGGGTGAGGAGATAGCTACCAAACTACAGCACCTCAGCTGGGATACCGTCAGGGCCTGGGCTTTTGTTGTTTTTTAGGCCCTTGATGGCTTTTAGGACCTCAGCAAAGGTAGGCGGGGAGTCCAAGTGGTCGACAGGGGGAGTGGTTGGGAAATTGGTGAAAATGTCCTGGTCAGAGGGATTTTCGGACTTAAAGAGAGTGTTGACATTTTCAGCCCATCTATTTAGGATCTGGGGTGTGTCCTTATAGAGGGCGACTCCGTCTGCTGATCTGACTGGGGTTATGTTTTTTCTCTGTAGACCATATATGGATTTGACAGCATCATAAAATCCATGGGAATTGTTTGTGTCAGCATAAAGTTAGATCTCGCTGGCTTTCTAGATCCACCAGTCATTTTCCATGGCTCTGAGGGTACGCTGGACTTCGGCTCTTATGGAGGGGAGTCGAGTCTTTAGTGTGATGGATTGTGGGTTGGCCAGGTAAGCAGCATGGGCTTTGTGTTTTGCCTGGAGAAGTTAATGGATATCCGGTGCACTGTTGTCAAACCAGTCCTGATGTTTACGCGTGGTGTACCCAAGGGACTCCTCTGCTGCCTGATGGGTGGCAGTCCTTAGGGAGTTCCAGCAGGTGTTGATGTTAGGGTCCAGGTGGGTATCAGGGATTGCAGACAAATGTTCTGCAAGCTGTGCTCTGAGCTGGTCTACAGAGTGCTTGGATTTGAGTGCTTCACAGTTGAGTCTCGTTTGGTGGTGTTTTCTTCAGTTGGGGGCGGACTTCCATCTGAAATTTGGCTCTGATCATTCGATGGTCAGTCCAGCAGCCCGCTCCACGCATCGCTCTGGAGATTAAGACCTCCTTCCTGTCTCTACGACGGGTGATAATATATTCGAGGAGGTGCCAATGTTTGGAGCGAGGATGTTGCCAGGAAGTCTTGAATTCATCCTTGAGCTGGAACAGGGTGTTGGTGATGATCAACTGATGTTCAGAGCAGAGTGTAAGGAGGCGAAGCCCATTATCATTAAGCCTACCAACCCCGTGCTGACCAAGTGTTCCGGCCCAGAACCCACTGTCAGAGCCCACCCTCGCGTTAAAATCCCAGAGGAGTATGAGCTTGTCGGTGGGAGGCGTTCCCTCAATGGCGGAGTTTAGTGAGGCATAGAATGTGTCCTTGCTCTCGAGGTCTGCATCCAGAGTTAGGGCGTAGGCGCTGATAAGGGTGACATGGTGATTTTTGGTGAGTGGTACACGCCACATCATGAGCCTTTCGCTTATACCCACTGGAGACTCTGGGATCTTGTGAAGCAGGCTTGTCCTGGCGGCAAAACCCACTCCATGTAGACAACGGGAGCCTTCTGGATTACCCTTCCAGAAGAAGGTGTAGCCTTCTTCCGCCTCCGTGATTGAGTCTTCCCCATGTGTGCGGGTTTCGCTCAGGGCGGCTAAGTCAGTGCCATATCGGTTTAGTTCATGTGCAACGAGTGCTGTTCTTCGCTGCAGGCCGCAGGAGAGATCACGCACATCCAAAAGTGTGCGGACGTTCCATGACACTATTGTGAAGGGAATTTTGTTTCTCCTGTACGTTTGTTTTCGACCGCATAAAGGGATGGCCCGGCAGCTGCGGTAGGCTGCCCGGGCGATGATGAACAGACCATTTTTAGGCCACCTTTTCTAGGCCCTTCCCATTTCAGGGTGAGCAGAGCGGTGCTGCTCAGTCACGTGCGAAGCTGCCGGGGAGGCATGCTGTTCCATCCCATGCCACAGCGACCTTCACTCGCACGCCGCCTACGTGCAGGGTTGGGCTAGGTACTGCCAGTCACATCCTTGACCTGTACCAGCCACTCTTCCCCATCGCCGCAGGACTTGAGGGCGGGGAGGTTGGGGGTTGGGGGTAGTGCTGAGGAGGAGCAAAACACCTGCGCAGTGAATTGATTTAAGTGGTGGTAGAAGTGCGCAGTCTCTACCCACACTGTTTTGTCTTGGCTCCATGTGGCGTCCTCCAGTGGCATGAAAAAATCATGACGACCTTCTGCCGCATGAAGTTGCAGAGGACTGCCAGAGCACCGGTCTGTTGGTGACTGCCTAATGCAGGTCCTCGACACAAATTTTTCGTTAGGGTTTTTTTCCCGTAGCCTATAACCAAGTGGTTAGCCAGTAGGCACTGGTCAATGAGGCAGGGACTTTTGAGGCGGTCTCTGCAAGCTATTTAACCCATAGCTGGGACCCTGACAGGTACTACCACCCCGGGTCAGAGTGGACCTGGGAGCAATGATGACTGAGGGGTAACTCCACCTTCCCCAAAACTCCAGAACTCCCGAACTGAAGCCTCATCGCCGGATGCAGTTTTGAGTCATACCCAGGACTAACGTCCTCCCAGCGCGGTAACAACACACAACAACAGCAGTCACGTTTTTGTCTACCGTAAAGCAGTTCGTCTGCCGTAAACAGCAATGTTGTAACACTCTTAAACAGGGCAATACTGCCATCTACTCTACATGCATATGTGACAATAACATCTACGGCTTGGGTGGAGTGCCATCTCCAGGTTGCGGAGGAGACCCTGCCCCAAGTGGAGGAGTTCAAGTACCTCGTAGTCTTGTTCACGAGTGAGGGAAGAGTGGATCGTGAGATCGACAGGCGGATCGGTGCGGCGTCTTCAGTAATGCGGACGCTGTATTGATCCGTTGTGGTGAAGAAGGAGCTGAGCCGGAAGGCAAATCTCTCAATTTACCGGTCGATCTACATTCCCATCCTCACCTATGGTCATGAGCTTTGGGTTATGACCGAAAGGACAAGATCACGGGTACAAGCGGCCGAAATGAGTTTCCTCCGCCGGGTGGCGGGGCTCTCCCTTAGAGATAGGGTGAGAAGCTCTGCCATCCGAGAGGAGCTCAAAGTAAAGCCGCTGCTCCACCACATCGAGAGGAGCCAGATGAGGTGGTTCGGGCATCTGGTCAGGATGCCACCCGAACGCCTCCCTAGGGAGGTGTTTAGGGCACGTCCGACCGGTAGGAGGCCACGGGGAAGACCCAGGACACGTTGGGAAGACTATGTCTCCCGGCTGGCCTGGGAACGCCTCGGGATCCCCTGGGAAGAGCTGGACGAAGTGGCTGGGGAGAGGGAAGTCTGGGCTTCCCTGCTTAGGCTGCTGCCCCCGCGACCCGACCTCGGACAAGCGGAAGAAGATGGATGGATGGATGGGCTTTTAGAGAGTGCAGTGCACAACTGCGCACACAACAAGGAGACGAAGCAGAAGAACGAGGAAGATACAGCTGTGGCGACGCCGGCGACGAGTAAGATGAAGAAATACGCTTGTTAGTTCCAAGCCGCAGTTGCGATTGGACCTGGATAGCCTCCGGGAAGAAGTAGTGGACTACCAAGTGCTCGGCAGTGAAGATCTTCCTCAGGATGCAAAGATTGACCGGTTTTGGGCCATGCTAGGGAGAGATGGAACATTCCAGACTCTAGTGCATTTGATGAAAGTACTTTTGCGCGTGCCACACAGCAATGCATCATCAGCATGGTTAGAAAGATAGTGACAGAGAATAGAACAAGGATGGACAATTCAACCCTTAACTCAACAATGAGTAGATGAGTGTTATGTGTGTGTATATGTGTAAATAAATGAACACTGAAATTCAAGTATTTCTCATATATATATATATATATATATATATATATATATATATATATATATATATATATATACACATACATATATATATATAATAAAATTAATATATATATATATATATACATATATATATATATATATATATATATATATATACATACATATATATAAAATATATATATATATATATATACATACATATATATATATAATAAAATAAATATATATATATATATATATATATATATATATAGTTAGAATTCACTGAAAGTCAAATATTTCTTATATATATATATATATATATGAAATACTTACTAGTCCCAAGTATGAGCGAATGTGTGTCCATCTAAAACGCTTAAATAAGACAGGTAAACGCGAGAGGACCATCCTACCAACATTAAAGGATATTGCTCCCAAGTTGGCCGGAAGTGTTTTCAACCTTCAACGCTTCCTGTGGATTTTGGCACATCCCTTTGGACGCAGCTACCCAAAAGCTGAAGACAACTGCAATGGGAATATTCTGCTTCCGACGTCTGCTCTTTGGTATCACATTCCGCTCCGGCAATCTTCCAGAGACAAATCTCAACATTGTTAAAGGATCATGATGGAGTTGTCATGTTAATGGATGACATACTCGTGTATGGAGCAACAAAGAAAGAGCACGACAGCTGCCTCAAGGCTGTGCTGATGACCATAAAGGACAGCGGTTTCAAGTTAAACAAGGCCAAGTGTCATTTTGGAAACACAGATATACAGTATTCTGGCCACATCATAAGTGTAGACAGCTTAAAACCTGATAGTAAAAAAGTTAAACTATTACACACATGCCAACTCCAACCAATATCACGGAGCTTAAACAGGTACTGGGTCTCTTCAACTAGGTGGGAAAGTTGCTGCCCGGCCTCTCTTCATCCCATCACCTGCCCTGCTCAGGAAGGAAAGTGGTTGCTGTGGGCTAGAGCACAAGAGGATGCGTTTGAGACAGTCCCACCACTTGCATATTACGTATAATGCCAACCACAACACTGTAGTCAGCGCTGTTGCAAGTAGCTAAGAAGTAGGAGTAACATTATTGTCTGCTCCCGCACAGCGTAGATGAGATACTCACAAATTGAAAAAAAGTGTTTTGCAGGCGTGTGTTCTTGTGAGCGCTTCGATCGCTATGTGCAAGGCAAAGTGGTTTGCGTTTAAAAACGAACCACAAACCACTTGTGCCCCTCAGAAACACATATGATTTGGACAAAGTCCCCGCCAGGTGCCAAAGACTGTTAATGCACCTGCTGAGAATCAATGTAGTGGCTGTCCACATCTTGGGGAAGTGTGGCGCAATATGAAGCCTAAATACCATAACGGAGACTGTTGAACAACTTAAGCTGTACATCAAGCAAGAATGGGAAATAATTCCACCTGAAAAGCTTAAAAAATTGGTCTCCTCAGTTTCCAAACGTTAACTGAGTGTTGTTAAAAGGAAAGGCCATGTAACACACTGGTAAAAATGCCCCTGTGCCAACTTTTTTGCAATGTGTTGCTACCATTAAATTCTAAGTTAATGATTATTTGCAAAAAAAAATTAAGTTTCTCAGTTCGAACATTAAATATCTTGTCTTTGCAGTCTATTCAATTTAAAATAAGTTGAAAATGATTTGCGAAACATTGTTTTTAGTTTTTATTTTCTAATTACACCACGTGCCAACTTCACTGGTTTTGGGTTTTGTATTTTGCCAGAGCTCACCTCTGTAGACTGATAGACTGGTGTTGTATCAAGACAGCCTAGTCATCCTGCTATACTTAGATCAGAAGTGCTCAAACAAATACACGAGCGACACCAAGGTCTAACAAAGTGTCGAGCCAGGATGTCAGTGTGGTGGCCTCAGATGAGCGCAAATATCACAAAGATGGTGTCAACATGTAAGTTCTGCATCGAACACAAACCAACTCAAAGACTTGAACCCCTCCTCACCACACCCTTACCTGGGGGCCCTTGGCAGCGCATTGCTGCACATTGGTGTAAATTGGAGACAGAATGATCTCATTGTGACAGATTATTATTCCAGAGACATTTAAATTGCTCACCTGTCTTCCACATCCAGCCACGAGGTTTTTACCAAGCTCAAAGGCATGTTTGCGAGATGGAGGATCCCGCTGGAGCTGGTGAGCGACATCGCCACACAGTTTACCTTGAGTGAGTTTCAAGACTTCTGCCGAAGTTATGGGTTTCCGCACACAACCACAAGCCCTCATTACCCCCAGGCAAATGGTGTCGTGGAGAGAGCTGTGCAGACTGCTAAGCGCATCCTAAAGCAGACTGATCCGTATCTTGCTGTGATTTGTTACAGAGCCACGCCTAGTGCTGCTACGGGTGTGAGCCCAGCTTTACTAATGACAGCAAGAGACATCAGGACAACACTTCCTATGCTGGAAGGATCCTGTAGACGAGCAGAAATCGAGCAAAAGGATGCTCAGACCAAATCAGCCTTCCACCAATGTCACTCTGCTCTGCCACTTCCTGCTTTTCAAACTGGGCAGGGTGTCAGAGTGAAACTGGATGGAGAGAAGGGGTGGAGAACGTCTGCTAAAGTCATCGAAAAGTGCAATGAGCCCCAATCTAACATGGTGAGTACAGACAACAGTGCAATGTTGCAGGCACTTCCAGAGACTGCTGGCCCTCCAGACCTGCAGCAGCCGCAGCATGAAGGACCTCCACGACAGCTGCCCAGCAGCCCTCCTTCAACGACTAGACCCAGCCACAGAGACCATGCTTCTGTCGAGAGACTGAATGATCCACCAGTGGTGCAGTCACCACTCCGGTCATCTCCCCATAGGATTGTTCAGGTGACATCCAGAGGTCGTGAGGTCAGGGTACCTCTCAGGTATAGAAACATTTCAACACTTAATTGTACTCACCTTCACATTGTTTGATAATTAGTTTTGTAGCGTAAGAAGTATTGAGGGAAAAAAGTTATGATTACATTATATAATGTTCATTGATTAATGTTATGCTATGCATGAAAAGAGAGTTATATCTGGGTACATCTGATTGTAGCAGAATCAGCAGAAATGATATAAGCACCCGAGATAACAAAAGCAATGCTGATTTAACACATTGACCACCCAAAGACTGTTCTAAAAACTGTTCACACACATGTATAGGAACAGCAACTATCAGAAGCAGAATAATCCCTACGTTGCTGTGAACGACGGGTACCCCAAAGTCGGAGAATGAGACTTTTATGTTCATGTTTGTCTTTACTAGATGTGATGTGATGTGTATTTTGTATAACTGTTGAGTTCCAAAAAAGGTAGATGTTCTGATATGTACGGGTTGCCGTAGTTTCGGTAGTTGCAGACGTGATGTCATCAGTCATCTTCATGTGACTTTTGCGTGTACGTGCCCCAGGCTAGGAGTTAGCCCTGCAAGTAGCTGTAAGCTAGTGAATAAACAGCTCGGATACATGACAACTGGATTCATCTTTCTTATTATAAACAGAGGTGGGTAGAAACGTGCTACATTTACTCCGTTACATCCACTTGAGTAACTTTTGGGATAAATTGTACTTCTAAGAGTAGTTTGAATGCAACATACTTTTACTTTTACTTGAGTATATTTATAGAGAAGAAACGCTACTTTTACTCCGCTCCATTTATCTACATTCAGCTCGCTACTCGCTACTGATTTTTATCGATCTGTTAATGCACGCTGTGTTTGTTTTGGTTTGTCAGACAGACCTTCAAAGTAGGATCTATCGCATGCCTGCGTCTCACCAATCAGATGCAGTCACTGGTGACGTTTGACTCCGTTTCACCAATCAAACAGAGCCAGGCGGTCACATGACCGTCACACGTGGACTTAAACAAGTTGAAAAACTTATTGGGGTGTTACCATTTAGTGGTCAATTGTACAGAATATGTACTGTACTGTGCAATCTACTAATAAAAGTTTCAATCAATCAATCAAATGTGTGAAGGAAAAAAGACACTTTTTTTATTTCAACCGTACCTCCCATCAAAAGCCTAAAGACTGACCACACAGTTCCTGTCTTCACGATAAAAGTGCCCCTCCATCGTGCCTGCGCTAACAAAATAAGAGTCTCCGAAAGCCAGCGCAAACAAGCTAGCAAGCTACGGAGTTTGCCGCCAATGTATTTCTTGTAAAGTGTATAAAAACGAATATGGAAGCTGGACATATAAGATGCCAAAAACCAACCACTTTCATGTAGTATTAGACAGGAAGGAGGAACTTTTTTTCTCCTCCATTTGAAAACGTGGATGTTATCAGCACTACTGTCTGATTCCAATCAATGCAAGTCATCAGAATCAGGTAATACACCAACTTATATTCTTGTCTTCATGAAAGAAAGGAATCTATACGTTAAACATGCTTGTATATTAATTAAAACACCTTTAACATGTGAACAAAAACGGCAAAATAAATAAATATAAATAATATATACTGTATATTTAAATGTATGTATATATATATACAGATCAAGTAGTCTTGTGATCTTTTCCCACACATACATATATATATATATATATTTATATACATATATATATATATATATATATATATATATATATATATATATATATATATATATATATATATATATATATATATATATATGTGTGTGTATATAAATATATGTATGTGTGAGGCGATCTACCTCACACATACATATATATATATTTATATACATACATATATATATATATATATATATATATATATATATATATATATATATATATATATAGGCTGATGTTAGCTTCCCTGCTATGAATCACTGTCAAATGTACATCGTGTGGGGACACTGCAGCCTCATAGACAGACAGAGATACACACACACGCACAGTCGCACACACACTCACGCATGCATACAAACACCAATCAGAAGTGCACAGTGTGTTCTCAGGTGCAGCCCACACCTATCAGTTTATGGTTTGCGGAAAGGCTAACTTGTTATTTTCCTTTATAATCTCTGCTTATTGAGCCTATGGTGCTGTTAAGTTATTGTGGCTCAATTTGCCTTAATGTTTTTTATGTTAATGAATTATTAATTAATATATATTATTGTTTTAGTTGTTCTGAATTTGCTCATTGCTATTTTTATGTTTTTGTGCATTATTTGTTGCCGTCATCATTAAGCGAACAGGTTACTCATCAGTTACTCAGTACTTGAGTGGTTTTTTCACAACATACTTTTTACTTTTACTAAAGTAAATATTTGGGTGACTACTCCTTACTTTTACTTGAGTAACAAATCTCTAAAGTAACAGTACTCTTCCTTGAGTACAATTTCTGGCTACTCTACCCACCTCTGATTATATATACAGTATATGAGTTAAAATAAATATATATATTTTATATATATATATATATATATATATATATATATATATATATATATATATATATATATATATATATATTTATTTGATATTTTTTATTTTTTATTGTTATTATTATTATTATTTATTTATTTATTTTTAACTCATATATATATATATATATAGCACACACAGTCACACATATATGACTGTGGTCTGGTGGCCTGCCAGGCTTTTGTTCATTTATTATATATATATATTTTTTTTTTTTTATTATTTTTATTTTTATTATTTACTTATTTTATTTTATTTTTCTATTTTTTTTATTCTTTTATTATTTTTTAAATCTTATTATTTATTTGTGTGTGGCGTCGCGCGGGTCTCACTTCCTGTTGGGTGGGGTTCGTGCCCGTGTGGCCCGACCTTGCGCTGTGGAGTCTCTGTTGGTGACTTGATGTGGTGACAGCGCGGCCCCCATGTCTGGTCTGGATGCTGTGTCTCGGTTGTTTGGGCGGTGGTGTGTTTGTACGGGTTTGGGTTGGGGTGGTGGGGTATTTTGGTGGGGGGGGGAGTGTTGGTGTCTCTTGTTTGCATGTTGGCGTTTGGGCTGACTGGCGGGCTGGCGCTGGCTGGTCTCCGTGATCCTGTTGGCGTGTGGTTGCTGGTCGCAGTTTTTTTGATCGCTTTGATTTGATTGGGTGTTGTTGGCTGTCTGGGGGTATTGCGGCTGCTGTTTCTGCTGCCGTTTGTTTGTGGTATGGGCACCCGTGGCTGCTGGGTCTGGTGCAGGGGGGTGGCTGATGTTGTGACTGGTGGCAGCGAGCGCCAGCTAGCCCCTGGGTGGGTGAAAAGAGGAGCCGAGTGCGTAAGCCTCCTCCTGCTGGTACAAAGCCTCTCCACCACCAAGACCCCTGTGGTGCCTCCTCGTGGCCACACACGGTAAACTGCGTCTTTGCGGACACAGGCTAAACTGTAGGGGATCTCGGAGCAGCAGTGGGCCCCAGAGGTGAGGCGTGCAGGCCCACCAGTGTGTGGACACGCCCTGGCGTCCGCCAACCACTGCCCCATCTATGGGTTAAATAGATATAAGACCTCAACGATGGAAGTGGCGGAGGATGACACTGCATGTCACAACGGCACTGAAGGCGGATGAAGGCTGCAACAGAGGGTGGTCTCCAGTCGTCATGGATTCATGCCACTGGATCAAGGCCCCTCTCTGCCAAGGACCGTGTGGTGGCTGCAGGCGCATCAGTCTCCCCACGCTAAAAGACGTCACGCGCAGGCGTCCTCCCGAATGGGAACCCATCCATTTTACATCCCGGATACTTCAAAGTCCTTTGGCGACCGGGAAGTGGTAACAGGGGCAGGACAGTGAAGTCTGGCAGTCCCTAGCCACAACCTGGCACACAGGCGGTGGGTGTTAGATTCAGTCGTTAAGCTCATGGACTGAGGCAGAAGAGCTTCTCAGCAGCTGCACCCATGACTGAGCAGCCCTATTCAGGATCCACTCTGCTCACCCCAGTAGGGGAGGGGGTTAGAAAAGGTACCCTAAAAATAGCCTGCCTCGCAACATCCTGTCTGGAATACCGCATCCAGAGGGATCACCACCACGCGGTCAGAAACAAAAAAAACACAAATTACTCATTGGAGCCTGGAACGTGCGAACCCTCACGGACAACCAAGCCAGCGATCGACCGGAAAGGCGAACTGCCATCATCTCCAGAGAGCTAAGGAAGTTCCAGATCGACATCGCAGCACTCTCCGAGACCCGACTGGCCGACGAAGGGCAGCTGAAGGAAGAAAAAGGCGGGTATACTTTCTTTTGGAAAGGAAAACCTGCAAATGAGCCACGAATCCACGGTGTGGGTTTTGCTATTAAGAACTGCCTCATCAACCACCTCCATGAACTCCCTGTGGGCATCAACGAGCGCCTAATGACCTTACGCCTTATGCTTGCTAGCAGTCATATGGCCACGGTCGTTAGTGCCTATGCACCAACCCTTGATGCACAGGATGAAGTTAAAGAGGCCTTTTATGCTGACCTGGACAAAGTTCTATCTGAAGTCCCCAAGGAGGACAAGTTAATCCTGCTTGGAGACTTCAACGCCAGAGTGGGACGAAACCACCACCTATGGAGGGGTACGCTGGGGAGAGAAGGGGTCGGAAATACAAATTCTAATGGCGCACTACTGCTAACTAAGTGCTCGGAGCACAACCTGGTCATTACCAACACACTTACCTTGGATGAGCTGCAGGATGCCATTGGGAAGATGAGGAACAACAAGGCTGCTGGGCCCGACGGCATTCCAGCAGAGGTCCTGAAGAAAGGCGGACCCGATCTTACCAAGCACATCCATGCCCTGCTTCTCAAAATATGGGAAGAAGAGGAAATCCCTGCACAGCTCAGAGATGCCCTAATTGTATCCATATTTAAGAAGGGAGACAAGGCAGACTGTGGGAATTACCGTGGCATCTCTCTCCTGTCCACCATAGGGAAAGCCCTCGCTCGGGTTTTGGCCAACAGACTCACCCCCCTGTCAGAAAGCGTGCTTCCTGAGTCTCAGAGTGGATTTCGCCCAAGCAGAGGCACCACAGACATGATTTTCATCGCACGACAACTGCAAGAAAAATGCCGGGAACATAACCAATCACTATACATGGCCTTCATAGACCTCACCAAAGCCTTCGACTCGGTTAACCGTCAGGCACTTTGGCTGGTTCTGTCCAAGATTGGCTGCCCAAATAAATACATCCGGGTACTGAGACTACTGCATGATAACATGTCAGCCACAGTGCTCAGTGGCAGTGGAGATGAAACGGAACCCTTTAGGGTAGACACAGGTGTAAAACAGGGATGTGTCATCGCTCCAACACTATTTTCCATTTTTGTTGCTACTATCCTTCATCTCACAAACATACATCGCCCCAGGGAGTCGAAATAATGTACAGAACCGACGGTCAACTCCTCAACATCAACCGTTTCAGGGCTAAAGGTCAAACCACCACCATATCCATCATGGAGCTGCAGTATGCAGACGATAATGCCCTCATAGCCCTCTCAGAAGAGGACCTACAGTGCACTCTGTCTGCTTTTGCGAAGGCATACAAACAGCTTGGTCTTGCCATCAATATAAAGAAAACCCAAATCCTCCACCAATCACCACCAAACAGTAGTGCGCCTGTCCTGCCACCAAACCTGTCAATTGACAAAATCCGACTG
>NC_084554.2:22657500-22667500 GCF_033978685.3 Nerophis lumbriciformis | reverse complement strand
TATATATATATATATATATATATATATATCTTAACCACGCCCCCAACCACGCCCCATCCCACCCCCGACCACGCCCACCTCCCGAAATCGGAGGTCTCAAGGTTGGCAAGTATGCTGTACAAACATACATATACACATACTGTACATATACATTCACTGTACAAACACAGATACACATTCTGTACATATACAAGTACATATGCATACATACACTCATGCACATAATCACGTTTCATCAAACATATATTAACGATGTTGCCCTAGGCTAAACTGGGTATAACACATGGCACACTGACAAAGCTTAACCTATTGTTACTATAACAAGCTATAAGGTTAATGTAGGTTGCTTCTCTTTCTTCCCCTCCATTTTTCTGCATTGTTTCGTATCTCAAGTTATCATTACGTATATGTATTGTTGCATTTGAACAACTGTATTGTTGATAATAGAGGTAAATTATTGGTATTGTTCATTATCAATAGCGCTATTTCTATTGGTATTTGTATTGATCCATTTGTAGTGTAAAAATGCTCACTGTCATTTCTGTATTACTTTTTATTTTCGCTAACTGCTTATTTGCTATCACTTTTACCATCATATTTGTACATGTCGTATTTGCTGATGTTGCTCTATTGTTGTTGTTGTGTTTGCTGTTGTTGTTTTTATCTCTCTGTCAAATCCCCCTCTTGTCCCCACAATTTCCACCTCTGTCTTCTTTTTTTTCTCTTTCTATCCCCTCCTGCTCCGGCCCGGCTGCACCAAATGATAACATAAATACATTTAATAAAGTCAAATACAAATAAGGCAACAAGAGAAGTATCCTACACTTCTCTTTTGTAAAGTAAATCTGAACAGCCGGTATGGGCATCTACATCAACTATATGATTTGCCTGAGAAGCTGGACAGGACAAAAAAAAAAAAATATATATATATATATATATATATATATATATATATATATATATATATATATATATATATATATATATATATATATATACATATATATATATATATATATATATATATATATATATATATATATATATATATATATATATATATATATATATATATATATATATATATATTTATTTATATATATTTATAAATATGTATATATATATATATATATATATATATATATATATATATATATATATATATATATATATATATATATATATATATATATATATATATATACAGGTAAAAGCCAGTAAATTAGAATATTTTGAAAAACTTGATTTATTTCAGTAATTGCATTCAAAAGGTGTAACTTGTACATTATATTTATTCATTGCACACAGACTGATGCATTCAAATGTTTATTTCATTTAATTTTGATGATTTGAAGTGGCAACAAATGAAAATCCAAAATTCCGTGTGTCACAAAATTAGAATATTACTTAAGGCTAATACAAAAAAGGGATTTTTAGAAATGTTGGCCAACTGAAAAGTATGAAAATGAAAAATATGAGCATGTACAATACTCAATACTTGGTTGGAGCTCCTTTTGCCTCAATTACTGCGTTAATGCGGCGTGGCATGGAGTCGATGAGTTTCTGGCACTGCTCAGGTGTTATGAGAGCCCAGGTTGCTCTGATAGTGGCCTTCAACTCTTCTGCGTTTTTGGGTCTGGCATTCTGCATCTTCCTTTTCACAATACCCCACAGATTTTCTATGGGGCTAAGGTCAGGGGAGTTGGCGGGCCAATTTAGAACAGAAATACCATGGTCCGTAAACCAGGCACGGGTAGATTTTGCGCTGTGTGCAGGCGCCAAGTCCTGTTGGAACTTGAAATCTCCATCTCCATAGAGCAGGTCAGCAGCAGGAAGCATGAAGTGCTCTAAAACTTGCTGGTAGACGGCTGCGTTGACCCTGGATCTCAGGAAACAGAGTGGACCGACACCAGCAGATGACATGGCACCCCAAACCATCACTGATGGTGGAAACTTTACACTAGACTTCAGGCAACGTGGATCCTGTGCCTCTCCTGTCTTCCTCCAGACTCTGGAACCTCGATTTCCAAAGGAAATGCAAAATTTGCATGGTTGGGTGATGGTTTGGGGTGCCATGTCATCTGCTGGTGTCGGTCCACTCTGTTTCCTGAGATCCAGGGTCAACGCAGCCGTCTACCAGCAAGTTTTAGAGCACTTCATGCTTCCTGCTGCTGACCTGCTCTATGGAGATGGAGATTTCAAGTTCCAACAGGACTTGGCGCCTGCACACAGCGCAAAATCTACCCGTGCCTGGTTTACGGACCATGGTATTTCTGTTCTAAATTGGCCCGCCAACTCCCCTGACCTTAGCCCCATAGAAAATCTGTGGGGTATTGTGAAAAGGAAGATGCAGAATGCCAGACCCAAAAACGCAGAAGAGTTGAAGGCCACTATCAGAGCAACCTGGGCTCTCATAACACCTGAGCAGTGCCAGAAACTCATCGACTCCATGCCACGCCGCATTAACGCAGTAATTGAGGCAAAAGGAGCTCCAACCAAGTATTGAGTATTGTACATGCTCATATTTTTCATTTTCATACTTTTCAGTTGGCCAACATTTCTAAAAATCCCTTTTTTGTATTAGCCTTAAGTAATATTCTAATTTTGTGACACACGGAATTTTGGATTTTCATTTGTTGCCACTTCAAATCATCAAAATTAAATGAAATAAACATTTGAATGCATCAGTCTGTGTGCAATGAATAAATATAATGTACAAGTTACACCGTTTGAATGCAATTACTGAAATAAATCAAGTTTTTCAAAATATTCTAATTTACTGGCTTTTACCTGTATATATATATATTCAGTCCAAGCCTATATTCAATTGATATATATATATATATATATATATATATATATATATATATATATATATATATATATATATATATATATATATATATATATATATATATATATATATATATATATATATATATATATATATATATATATATATATATATATATATACAAACACCGTTTCCATATGAGCTGGGAAATTGTGTTAGATGTAAATATAAACGGAATACAATGATTTGCAAATCCTTTTCAACCCATATTCAATTGAATGCACTACAAAGACAAGATATTTGATGTTCAAACTCCATCCATCTTCTTCCGCTTATCCGTCGGGTCGGGTCGCGGGGGCAGCAGCCTAAGCAGGGAAGCCCAGACTTTCCTCTCCCCAGCCACTTCGTCCAGCTCCTCCCGGGGGATCCCGAGGCGTTCCCAGGCCAGCCGGGAGACATAGTCTTCCCAACGTGTCCTGGGTCTTCCCCGTGGCCTCCTACCGGTTGGACGTGCCCGAAACACCTCCCTAGGGAGGCGTTCGGGTGGCATCCTGACCAGATGCCCAAACCACCTCATCTGGCTCCTCTCGATGTGGAGGAGCAGCAGCTTTACTTTGAGCTCCCTCCAGATGGCAGAGCTTCTCACCCTATCTCTAAGGGAGAGCCCCGCCACCCGGCGGAGGAAACTCATTTCGGCCGCCTGTACCCGTGATCTTGTCCTTTCGGTCATAACCCAAAGCTCATGACCATAGGTGAGGATGGGAACGTAGATCGACCGGTAAATTGAGAGCTTTGCCTTCCGGCTCAGCTCCTTCTTCACCACAACGAATCGATACAGCGTCCGCATTACTGAAGGTGCCGCACCGATCCGCCTGTCGATCTCACGATCCACTCTTCCCTCACTCGTGAACAAGACTCCGAGGTACTTGAACTCCTCCACTTGGGGAAGGGTCTCCTCCCCAACCCGGAGATGGCACTCCACCCTTTTTCGGGCGAGAACCATGGACTCGGACTTGGAGGTGCTGATTCCCATCCCAGTCGCTTCACACTCGGTGAGAGCTGAAGATCCTGGCCAGATGAAGCCATCAGGACCACATCATCTGCAAAAAGCAGAGACCTAATCCTGCAGCCACCAAACCGGATCCCCTCAACGCCTTGACTGGGCCTAGCAATTCTGTCCATAACAGTTATGAACAGAATTGGTGACAAAGGGCAGCCTTGGCGGAGTCCAACCCTCACCGGAAACGTGTCCAACTTACTGCCGTAATGTTCAAACTCAAAATAAACTTTTTTTTTTTTTTTTACAAATAATGATTAACTACAGATGTAGATAAGTAACTTACAGATGTGTAAGTTACCCATGTCTTGGGCACTAATACACCCCCATACCATCACAGATGCTGGCTTTTCAACTTTGCGCCTATAACAATCCGGATGGTTCTTTTCCTCTTTGGTCCGGAGGACAAGACATCCACAGTTTCCAAAAACAATTTGAAATGTGGACTCGTCAGACCACAGAACACTTTTCCACTTTGCATGAGTCCATCTCAGGCCCAGAGAAACCAGTGGCGTTTTTGGATGTTGTTGATAAATGGCTTTCGCTTTGCATAGTAGAGCTTTAACTTGCACTTACAGATGTAGCGACAGACTGTATTTAGTGACAGTGGTTTTCTGAAGTGTTCCTGAGCCCATGTGGTGATATCCTTTAGAGATTGTTGTCGGTTTTTGATACAGTGCCGTCTGAGGGATCGAAGGTCACGATTCAGATTCTCTGAACCTTTTGATGATATTATGGACCGTAGATGTTGAAATCCCTAAGCTTCTTTGAGAAACGTTGTTCTTAAACTGTTTGACTATTTGCTCACGCAGTTGTGGACAAAGGGGTGTACTCGCCCCATCCTTTCTTGTGAAAGACTGAGCATTTTTTGGGAAGCTGTTTTTATACCCAATCATGGCCCCCACCTGTTCCCAATTAGCCTGCACACCTGTGGCATGTTCCAAATAAGTGTTTGATGAGCATTCCTCAACCTTATCAGTATTTATTGCCACCTTTCCCAACTTCTTTGTCACGTGTTGCTGGCATCAAATTCTAAAGTTAATGATTATTTGCAACAACAACAAAAAAAAAAGTTTATGAGTTTGAACATCAAATATGTTGTCTTTGTAGCATATTCAACTGAATTTGGGTTGAAAATGATTCGCAAATCATTGTATTCCGTTTATATTTACATCTAACACAATTTCCCAACTCATATGGAAACGGGGTTTGTACATATGTATGTATTAGAGATGCGCGGATAGGCAATTATTTCATCCGCAACCGCATCACAAAAGTCGTCAACCATCCGCATCCACCCGAACCAACATTTTATCAAAACCACACCCGCCCGCCATCCGCCAGTTGTTATATATCTAATATTGATGATGCAAGCATATTAGTGAGGTTATAAAGCTTTTGCCTGTTAAAGAAAGGAGACTGATCCAATGCAGCAGAGACTGCATGCCACGCATTAATATATCTTGGCCACGCTAAGAGATATTAATGCGTGATAATATTATTTATCATTATTATAATATTATTGTCATTTCCATTAAGAAAGTGTTGACTATTGTTGCCAATGCCCTCAGATCAGGAGTGCGTTCCTCACACTTTGTGTGCGCAGTTCCAGCAAGCAGAACGAGGCTTTTAAGAAGTTAAAACAATGTTTTAGAAAGACTAGGACTATATTTTTGTTAGGTAAAAAAATATTCTGAATTTATTTCAATGAATATTAACTTGTTAACGTTATAATGCTCAAATAGGGACGAGGGCAGGGTGCACAGTGAAACAGTGAACAATTTCGCGACAAAGATGAACCTTTATTGATTGATCTGCAGCCATGACAAAATATCAGACAATCTCTATTGTCAACGACAGGCAGGAAAATAAAGATGATAACATAGCCTATGTTGTAGGCATAGGCATATAGGCTCATATGTTTTTAAGTTGAAATAAAAAAATAAATAAAAAATGTGCCTCATAAGCCTTAGGCTGTCAATCACGCGCACAAACTTAAATTATACAATAACATATGTATGTCATCCCTATTTAAACAAAAATAAATTAAATAAACAATAATAATAAATTGCCCTGCGATGAGGTGGCGACTTGTCCAGGGTGTACCCCGCCTTCCGCCCGATTGTAGCTGAGATAGGCTCCAGCGCCCCCCGCGACCCCAAAGGGAATAAGCGGTAGAAAATGGATGGATAATAATAAATTGCCTGCAACTTATTGGCCAAGGCAAAAAGCTGAAGGGGGGAAATCGAACCCATCAGACTGCACTTTATCATCAAACTTGAATTATAATGAAAATAGACGGTCGCGACAAACAAAGCAGGCTAAATAGCCTTACATTGTAGCCAATCGGAGATGCGCTTCACTTGAAAGCGAGGCCAAATAATTAAGACACAGTAGTATATCTTGAATAGAAAAAACCACAATAAACAACGCAATTGCCTTAATTCCTTTGCATTGTAGTGCGCCCAAACAACACGTAACCATCAAAATTATTCAGCTGACCGAACTCAATATAGGTTAGACATGGGCTTATTTGGTATAGCCTAGGTAACGTAGACTAATTCGTTTAACATATCCAACCGTATGTCTACTTACTTTTTTTTTTGTTAGCACTATGCAGGAATAAAATGGCATCTACAGTGTCAGGATTCAGGCGAGAGCGCCTGGCCTCTAAAATGCACCCTGCTGCGCTGAAGGAGCGCTCACTTGCGCCATTTGTTGCTGGGACGCATAGGATTCTCTTGGCAAGGTGTTGTAGTCGTGGGAATGATTGTCCTTGTTTCCCCCAAAAGGAAAGTAGATTTTCCTCTGCTGATCCGTCGAGATGCAAGTTTGTAGAAGAATAATCCTCTACTTCATCAAGCTTAAGCACAGGTGTATCCTCCTCCCATTCTGTGAAGTCAATCCTTTTCTTTTTCGGTGATGCACCATCAGCTCCACCTAAAGGACCGATAAAATCTATACGTTTTTCGTATGTGGGTAACAACATTTAACTATGTATATATATTTCCGAATTGGTTCAACCGCAACCCTTCCGCATCTATTTAAAATCTATTTTTTTCGTCATGTCACCCGCCCGACCCGCGGATTATCCGCAGACTCCGCGGTTGTGTCCACAAACCGCGCATCTCTAGTATGTATAAATATACATACATATATTTATATATACATACATATGTATATGTATATATATATACATATGTATATATATATGTGTATATATGTATGTGTGTATATATATATATTTATATATCAGTGACGTGCAGTCACTCGAGGCAGGTTGGAGGAGTTGTGAATTACGTACACCTGCAGTCTGCAGGTGTACCTAATGTTGTGGCCCTGCAGTCATTCACAACTCCTCCAACACGAACATTATTGTTTTTGCACTTTTTGGCTTCTTATGAAATAACATTTTTAAATAGATTCAATCTTGCACGTGGAAAGTTTAAGTGTGGGCTTTAGTTGATATAACAATTCTACGGCGGGGGTGCAGGAGGCGGGATTACTGGAGTCTCAGCCAGTGCGTCTTTTGCAGCCGTTTTATGATCGCTCAGCACAAGAAATACGTGACACACATACAGTTGTTGACAAAATACACTGTACATTATATACCTCAGCTAACTAAACTATGGAAATGTATAATATAATTCATATAGCAATACGGTCTCACTGCACAGCAGGCCAGCAGTTAGCCGAGTCCGGAATCCATGTTGAGGCACTGAGTGACGTGCCTCAACTGGCTGCTGTTCACTGCACCGTCTCTTCTCAGTATTTGAACGGCAAATGTGAAAATTCAGCGATTTTGAATAAAAATAATCTAAAACTGGTGAAGTTAAATGGAAAATAACTTTACAGTATAATCACTGGATACATATAACAATTTAATTTTTTTTTTTTCTTTTTACATTTTTTTTTCTTTCCATGATGGCAGGTGAGGCCCCGCCTCACCTGCCTCTAGTGACTGCACGTCACTGATGTATATATATATGTGTATATATGCATATATTTATATACATATATGTATATATATGTATAAGTATACATATAAAATACATATAATATATATACAATATATATATTCACATATATATGTATATACACATATACATATGTGTATATAGATATATATGTATATATACATATGAATATGCATATATATTTACATATATACATACATATAAATATACTTATACACATATATACAGTATCTATATAAATAAATATATATACAGTATATATATATATATATATATATATATATATATATATATATATATATATATATACACACACACACACACACACGTATCTATGTATACACGTATAGACAAATGTGTGTATATATACACGTCACTTATACGTTAATAATTTAAATATACTACATTTAAAATATCCAATATTTTACACAATATACCATAACAAATAATACATAACATAAAAAGCAAAGATCTATAATCGCATTTTAGCACCTGAAACGTAATTGAATCATGAAGTGCCAAAAGAGTCACACCTCGAATAGCTATAGTTAGAGAAATGGCTCGATAGACACTTTTACCGTTACTTGAACGTACAATAACAGGTAACAGCGTCACATAGTGACAATTACGGTTCATGTTGCGCAAGGATTGTTTGTACTATTTTTAGGTCCTTTTGTGAGTGTTGCTAACAAAGACAAGCGGTGACTCAGCCAACACAGCCTGATATAGTAGATACATCCCAGAACCAAATTATCCTTTTTCAAACATGAAGGTACCACCAAAACACAATTTCATAATAATCTAAATCACTTTATTAATTTAAGTTAAGTAGAGACACTAAACATCAGAATGACACTTTACTGTGCTATGGAGCAGTCTTCAGAAAACGACAAGTATACTGTGATAAAAAAAAACAAAAAACAATAAGAGGTAGAGAATTTAGGCTCATTGACTGAAGAAATGACGCCTATTGGAATGTCATTGAACTTTGAAAACATTGTCAACCCCCATTCGTCACACAGGGAACAGTCATTTGTGTTAACGGGTGACTCACACATTTTTTTTACAACACAAGGGGACAAAGTGACAGGACAGTTACTTCTTTGACATGACAGGGTGGGAAAAACATGTAGAAAAATATTGTATTAATTCTGTGGTAACATATCCTTATGAGAAGTGACTGACTCATTTAAATATGTTTGTAACTTGTAGAGAAATATTAGAAAATTACAGTGCATGTCTACTAAAAAAAGAAAAAGTGAAGTTTTTTTTTTTTACTGTTTGTACAGTAACATACTGTACATTTCCACAATGATGCTAGATATGCTGGTGACTAAATAGTTAATTATTGGATACCGTTTTTGTACGATTTCAAAACTAGTGACACAGTATATAGATGCCTCTTAAAAAAAACACAAAACAAAAACAATTACTCCATTGTGTAGTACACAGCTTTCTTTGTCCCAGAGGAACAATATGGTAAACCTTTGCATTTGCTCAAT
This sequence comes from Nerophis lumbriciformis, assembly GCF_033978685.3. Taxonomy (NCBI): domain Eukaryota; kingdom Metazoa; phylum Chordata; class Actinopteri; order Syngnathiformes; family Syngnathidae; genus Nerophis; species Nerophis lumbriciformis. The sequence continues at coordinate 22,658,170 of NC_084554.2, read as the reverse complement.
GCAAGTGCACCAGCCCACATTCAGTCTTTCCGCCTTTTCTCCCCCTCCCTTCTTCCTTCCACAGTGGTCTTCTCCTCCTCATGCTTGCAGGATTATGTGCCCCCTGTTCGTGTTGCAGACGGCGATGACCCCCCCTTGTCTTCCCACCTAGATCCCATTTTTGGCTTCGTTGTTGTTCATGGCCTCCTTCCGCTGTGCCAGGAAGGGATACATGCACTTATCTGCGCCAAGGAAGCGGTACATGCACACGATGGCCTCGAAGGGCAGGATGCTGCGGGAGCCAGAGGACACAGGGAGGCAGGTTAGTGGTGTGGTTGCTACGGTGATACAGCTAGGCGCTTCTGGTGGTAGGAGTTGGCATTACCTTTTCATGAAGTTCACCATATAAACGATGCGAGGCGTGCAGATCATTGGCTGGTCCGTGAGGATGGCGCGCATGGCCTGTTTGACGCAGAACTCAGGCTTCAGGGGAGGCAGGAATGGTTCGATTTCCTTCCTGAGGGCGAGGAAAGGGAGGGTCAACTTGGGTCCAAAGTAGGGATGGGCGATATGGCCTCAAACCTATATTGCAATAACAATATATATCACAAAATATTATTTGGCATATAAATGATGGATAACAAAAGGCTCCCAATTTGGCTGCTGACATATGCAGTAAAATATTGTGTCA